>NC_134826.1:13398100-13435123 GCF_004210375.1 Tachypleus tridentatus | reverse complement strand
AAACCTAACTATGTTTTTATAGATTATACAAACCTAACTATGTTTTTATAGATTATATAAACCTAACTATGTTTTATAGATTATACAAACCTAACTATGTTTTATAGATTATACAAACCTAACTATGTTTTATAGATTATACAAACCTAACTATGTTTTATAGATTATACAAACCTAACTATGTTTTATAGATTATACAAACCTAACTATGTTTTATAGATTATACAAACCTAACTATGTTTTATAGATTATACAAACCTAACTATGTTTTATAGATTATACAAACCTAACTATGTTTTATAGATTATACAAACCTAACTATGTTTTTATAGATTATACAAACCTAACTATGTTTTATAGATTATATAAACCTAACTATGTTTTATAGATTATACAAACCTAACTATGTTTTATAGATTATACAAACCTAACTATGTTTTATAGATTATACAAACCTAACTATGTTTTATAGATTATACAAACCTATGTTTTTATAGATTATACAAACCTAACTATGTTTTATAGATTATATAAACCTAACTATGTTTTATAGATTATACAAACCTAACTATGTTTTTATAGATTATACAAACCTAACTATGTTTTATAGATTATATAAACCTAACTATGTTTTATAGATTATATAAACCTAACTATGTTTTATAGATTATATAAACCTAACTATGTTTTTATAGATTATATAAACCTAACTATGTTTTATAGATTATACAAACCTAACTATGTTTTATAGATTATACAAACCTAACTATGTTTTATAGATTATACAAACCTAACTATGTTTTATAGATTATACAAACCTAACTATGATTATTTTATAGATTATATAAACCTAACTATGTTTTTATAGATTATACAAACCTAACTATGTTTTATAGATTATACAAACCTAACTATGATTATACAAACCTAACTATGTTTTATAGATTACAAACCTAACCTAACTATGATTATACAAACCTAACTATGTTTTATAGATTTTTATAGATTATATAACAAACCTAACTATGTTTTTATAGATTATACAAACCTAACTATGTTTTATAGATTATACAAACCTAACTATGTTTTATAGATTATACAAACCTAACTATGTTTTATAGATTATACAAACCTAACTATGTTTTTTATAGATTATACAAACCTAACTATGTTTTATAGATTATATAAACCTAACTATTATTTTATAGATTATACAAACCTAACTATGATTATACAAACCTAACTTTTTATAGATTATACAAACTATGTTTTATAACTATGTTTTATAGATTATACAAACCTAACTATGTTTTATAGATTATACAAACCTAACTATGTTTTATAGATTATATAAACCTAACTATGTTTTATAGATTATACAAACCTAACTATGTTTTATAGATTATACAAACCTAACTATGATTATACAAACCTATATTTTTATAAATTATACAAACCTAACTATGTTTTATAGATTATATAAATATAACTATGTTATTATAGATTATACAAACCTAACTATGTTTTATAGATTATATAAACATAACTATGTTTTATAGATTATTAACTATGTTTTTATAGATTATACAAACCTAACTATGTTTTATAGATTATACAAACCTAACTATGTTTTATAGATTATATAAACCTAACTATGTTTTATAGATTATACAAACCTAACTATGTTTTATAGATTATACAAACCTAACTATGTTTTATAGATTATACAAACCTAACTATGTTTTATAGATTATACCTAACTATGTTTTTATAGATTATACAAACCTAACTATGTTTTATAGATTATACAAACCTAACTATGTTTTTATAGATTATACAAACCTAACTATGTTTTATAGATTATACAAACCTAACTATGTTTTATAGATTATACAAACCTAACTATGTTTTATAGATTATACAAACCTAACTATGTTTTATAGATTATACAAACCTAACTATGATTATACAAACCTAACTATTTTTATAGATTATACAAACCTAACTATGTTTTATAGATTATACAAACCTATGTTTTATAGATTATACAAAACTAACTATGTTTTATAGATTATATAAACCTAACTATGTTTTATAGATTATATAAACCTAACTATGTTTTTATAGATTATACAAACCTAACTATGTTTTATAGATTATACAAACCTAACTATGATTATACAACCCTTACTATGTTTTTATAGATTATACAAAAACCTAACTATGTTTTATAGATTATATAAACCTAACTATGTTTTTATAGATTATACAAACCTAACTATGTTTTATAGATTATACAAACCTAACTATGTTTTATAGATTATACAAACATAACTATTTTTTATAGATTATACAAACCTAACTATGTTTTATAGATTATACAAACCTAACTATGTTTTATGTTTTATAGATTATACAAACCTAACTATGTTTTATAGATTATACAAACCTAACTATGTTTTATAGATTATACAAACCTAACTATGTTTTATAGATTATATAAACATAACTATGTTTTTATAGATTATACAAACCTAACTATGTTTTATAGATTATATAAACCTAACTATGTTTTATAGATTATACAAACCTAACTATGTTTTATAGATTATACAAACCTAACTATGTTTTATAGATTATACAAACCTATGTTTTATAGATTATACAAACCTAACTATGTTTTATAGATTATACAAACCTAACTATGTTTTATAGATTATATAAACCTAACTATGTTTTTATAGATTATACAAACCTAACTATGTTTTATAGATTATACAAACTAACTATGTTTTATAGATTATATAAACCTAACTATGTTTTTATAGATTTATACAAACCTAACTATGTTTTATAGATTATACAAACCTAACTATGTTTTATAGATTATTTAACTATGTTTTTATAGATTATACAAACTAACTATGTTTTTATAGATTATAACTAACTATGTTTTATAGATTATATAAACTATGTTTTATAGATTATAACTATGTTTTATATATGTTTTTTTTATAGATTATATAAACCTAACTATGTTTTATAGATTATATAAACCTAATTCTGTTTTAAAGATTATACAAACATAATTATGTTTTAAAGATTATACAAATTTAACTATGTTTTACAGATTATACAAACCTAACTATGTTTTATAGATATATACAAACCTAACTATGTTTTATAGATTATACAAACCTAACTATGTTTTATAGATTAACTATGTTTTTTATAAACCTAACTATGTTTTATAGATTATACAAACCTAACTATGTTTTATAGATTATATAAACCTAACTATGTTTTATAGATTATATAAACCTAACTATGTTTTATAGATTATACAAACCTAACTATGTTTATATTAAACCTAATATAGATTATACAAACCTAACTATGTTTTATAGATTATACAAACCTAACTATGTTTTATAGATTATACAAACCTAACTATGTTTTATAGATTATACAAACCTAACTATGTTTTATAGATTATACAAACCTAACTATGTTTTATAGATTATACAAACCTAACTATGTTTTTTTTATAGAAACAAACCTAACTATGTTTTATAGATTATATAAACCTAACTAAAACTATGTTTTATAGATTATATAAACCTAACTATATTTTTTATAGATTATACAAACCTAACTATGTTTTTATAGATTATATACTATGTTTTATAGAAACAAACTAACTATGTTTTATAGATTATACAAACCTAACTATGTTTTATAGATTATATGTTTTAAACCTAACTACTATGATTATACAAACCTAACTATTTTTATAGATTATACAAACCTAACTATGTTTTATAGATTATATAAACCTAACTATGTTTTATAGATTATACAAACCTAACTATGTTTTATAGATTATACAAACCTAACTATGTTTTATAGATTATACAAACCTAACTATGATTTTTATAGATTATACAAACTATGTTTTATTTTATAGATTATACAAACTAACTATGTTTTATTTTATAGATTATTAAATTATAACTATGTTTTATAGATTATATAAACCTAACTATGTTTTATAGATTATATAAACCTAACTATGTTTTATAGATTATATAAACCTAACTATGTTTTATAGATTATATAAACCTAACTATGTTTTATAGATTATACAAACCTAACTATGTTTTATAGATTTTTATAGATTATATAAACCTAACTATGTTTTATAACTAACTATGTTTTATAGATTATATAAACCTAACTATGTTTTATAGATTATATAAACTATGTTTTATAGATTATACCTAACTCTGTTTTACAGATTATACAAACCTAACTATGTTTTATAATTGATATTAACTATGTTTTATAGATTATATAAACATAACTATGTTTTTATAGATTATACAAACCTAACTATGTTTTATAGATTATACAAACCTAACTATGTTTTATAGATTATACCTAACAAACCTATGTTTTATAGATTATACAAACCTAACTATGTTTTATAGATTATATAAACATAAATATATTTTTATAGATTATACAAACCTAACTATGTTTTATAGATTATATAAACCTAACTATGTTTTTATAGATTATACAAACCTAACTATGTTTTATAGATTATATAAACATAACTATGTTTTTATAGATTATACAAACCTAACTATGTTTTATAGATTATACAAACCTAACTATGTTTTATAGATTATACAAACCTAACTATGTTTTATAGATTATATAAACCTAACTATGTTTTTATAGATTATACAAACCTAACTATGTTTTATAGATTATACAAACCTAACTATGTTTTATAGATTATACAAACCTAACTATGTTTTATAGATTATACAAACCTAACTATGTTTTATAGATTATATAAACCTAACTATGTTTTATAGATTATATAAACCTAACTATATTTTTATAGATTATACAAACCTAACTATGTTTTATAGATTATACAAACCTAACTATGTTTTTATAGATTATACAAACCTAACTATGTTTTATAGATTATATAAACCTAACTATGTTTTATAGTTTTATAGATTATACAAATAACTATGTTTTATAGATTATAAACCTAACTATGTTTTATAGATTATACAAACCTAACTATGTTTTATAGATTATACAAACATAACTATGTTTTTATAGATTCTACAAACCTATGTTTTTATAGATTATACAAACCTAACTATGTTTTATAGATTAACATGTTTTACAAACCTAACTATGTTTTATAGATTATACAAACCTAACTATTTTTATAGATTATACAAACCTAACTATGTTTTATAGATTATACAAACCTAACTATGTTTTATAGATTATACAAACCTAACTATGTTTTATAGATTATACAAACCTAACTATGTTTTATAGATTATACAAACCTAACTATGTTTTTATAGATTATATAAACCTAACTATGTTTTATAGATTATACAAACCTAACTATATTTTTATAGATTATACAAACTAACTATGTTTTATAGATTATAACTATGTTTTATAGATTATACAAACCTAACTATGTTTTATAGATTATACAAACCTAACTATGTTTTTTAGATAACTATGTTTTATAGATTATACAAACCTAACTATGTTTTTATAGATTATACAAACCTAACTATGTTTTATAGATTATATAAATATAACTATGTTTTTATAGATTATACAAACCTAACTATGTTTTATAGATTATACAAACCTAACTATGTTTTATAGATTATATAAACCTAACTATGTTTTATAGATTATACAAACCTAACTATGTTTTATAGATTATATAAACCTAACTATGTTTTATAGATTATACAAACCTAACTATGTTTTATAGATTACTGTGTTATATTGTTATATTACGATGATTGTTATATTGTTACATTACAATGACTGTGTTATACTGTGACATTACGATGACTGTGTTATATTGTTACATTACGATTACTGTGTTAAATTGTTACTTTACGATTATTGTGTTAAATTGTTACATTACAATGGCAGTGTTATATTGTTACATTAGAATGATTGTGTTATATTGTTACATTACGATTACTGTGTTAAAATGTTACATTGCAATGACTATGTTATATTGTTACATTACGATGACTGTGTTATATTGTTACATTACAATGACTGTATTATATTGTTACATTACAATGACTGTTATATTGTTACATTATGATTATTGTCTCGTATAGTTATTTTAAGACTGCTATAGTATAATACTATGAATACTTTGTTATATTGTTTTTAAATTAACAAAGTGATTCTCACTTGAAGGATAAACGTACATTTTATAAAGGACATAAAATATATAAAGACTCTAATTGTATCAACTACGTACGTATATCTCAATTTAGTAGAGTACACAACATGACTAGAAATGAAGTGCTGCCTTTTGGATGAAGAGGTGCAAAAAGAGAGAGAAAATCTGACGTCACATCCATGAATTGTAGTCCTGGCACGTGAAAGCCGACTTCTGATTCGCTACTTGAACAGTAGCCACGTGTAAGCAACTACAAAGAACTGTCTACCTGTTGAGTTAAATTGATGCTTCTGGAACTGACAGCTTATCCAAACACGTACAGCAGTAAAGTCACTTTGTTGACATGGGATTAAAATAATGTTTTACTTATAAATCAGTAATTTAACCAGTGTTAAGATAATATTTTACTTATGAATCACTAATTTAACAAGTATTAAAATAATCTTTTACTTATGTATCAGTAATTTAACCAGTATTAAAATAATGTTTTACTTATGAATCAGTAATTTAACCAGTATCAAAATAATATTTTACTTATGAATCAGTAATTTAACCAGTATAAAAGTAATATTTTACTTATGAATCAGTAATTTAACCAGTGTTAAAATAATATTTTACTTATGAATCATTAATTTAACCAGTACCAAAATAATATTTTACTTATGAATCATTAATTTAACCAGTATCAAAATAATATTTTACTTATGAATCACAAATTTAACCAGTATTAAAATAATATTTTACTTATAAATCAATAATTTAACCAGTATTAAAATAATATTTTACTGATCAATCAGTAATTTAACCAGTATTAAAATAATATTTTACTGATCAATCAGTAATTTAACCAGTATAAAAGTAATATTTTACTTATGAATCAGTAATTTAACAAGTATTAAAATAATCTTTTACTTATGTATTAGTAATTTAACCAGTATTAAAATAATGTTTTACTTATGAATCAGTAATTTAACCAGTATCAAAATAATATTTTACTTATGAATCAGTAATTTAACCAGTATAAAAGTAATATTTTACTTATGAATCAGTAATTTAACCAGTGTTAAAATAATATTTTACTTATGAATCATTAATTTAACCAGTACCAAAATAATATTTTACTTATGAATCATTAATTTAACCAGTATCAAAATAATATTTTACTTATGAATCACTAATTTAACCAGTCTTAAAATAATATTTTAATTATGAATCAGTAATTTAACCAGTATCAAAATAATATTTTACTTATGAATCACAAATTTAACCAGTATTAAAATAATATTTTACTTATAAATCAATAATTTAACCAGTATTAAAATAATATTTTACTGATCAATCAGTAATTTAACCAGTATTAAAATAATATTTTACTGATCAATCAGTAATTTAACGCTCCAATTACAAAAAAGAGCATAGTGATATTTTAAAATAATACTTTTTCATGTTTCTATTAAATATAATGTTACGTGGATTTGATTGAAACGACAGTAGTACATTGAGAAATGGAAAAAATGATCAGATGTAACGAATAGGAAAACTTAAACTAGAAAAGTACTTTATAAAGTTAGTAACGCCTGTAAAAGTGTTGTTTCAGTCAAACAGATCTAAGGTTACAAGATAATGTTTACTTTAAGGATTAAATAATAAACATTTGTTAACTCTTCAAAAGACTACTTTAATTAGTGTATATTAATATTTACATTTGGAATAAGGGTTCAACTAACTATGACACAAGGGATGAACTATCTGTGTTATGGGTTTATGTAGCCATGATCTGAGAGTTGAAGTAGCCAGGTTTAACTTTATATAATTCACAGGATCAACTTACAATAATACAACGGTTGACTAATTATACTTTAAAACCTGAATAATTATACTTTAAAGCTTGACTAATTACAGTTTAAAGGTTGAGAAATTATAGTTTGAAGGTTGACTAAATATACTTTAAAGCTTGACTAATTATAATTTATAGATTGAGTAATTGTGGTTTATAGATTGACTAATTACACTTTAAGAATTGAGTAATTATATTTTAAACCTTGACTAACTATAGTTTAAGAATTGAGTAATTATATTTTAAACCTTGACTAACTATAGTTTAAGAATTAAGTTATTATATTTTAAAGCTTGACTAACTATAATTTAAGAATTAAGTAATAATATTTTAAAGCTTGACTAACTATAGTTTAAGAATTGAGAAATTATATTTTAAAGCTTGACTAACTATATTTTAATAATTGAGTAATTATATTTTAAAGCTCGACTAACTATAATTTAATGGTCGACTAATCATAGTTCAAGGGTGAACCAACTATACTTTAAAGGTTGACTAATTACAGTTGAAAGATTGAGTAATTGTAGTTTATAGGTTGACTAAGTATAGTTTAAAAAGGTTGTGTAACTATGGTTTAAAAGTTGACTAATTATAGTTTAAGGGTTGAAAAATTATAATTTAAAGATTGACTAATTATAGCAATTAACGGTCATTGATCCATACGATCAAGGTCTTTTATAATTAGATCTATAAAATTATCATAATGGTGATTTAGTAGCGCCGTATTCTCACATTACAATATTACGTTATTTATTGAAAGGACCCCGGATGAAGTTAAGTCGTATCGTTACGTTAAGTTTGTGTCATATTACAATATTATTTAGTGAATTACCCCCTTGTTAAGTTTAATCGTATCATTATATTATGTTTGTTTCATATTACAATATTACTACGTTATTTAGTGAATGTCCCCTGGTGAAGTTTAATCGTATCTTTATGTTAAGTTTGTTTCGTATCACAATATGATAACGTTATTTAGGGAATGACCCCCTGGTGAAGTTTGATGGCATCATTATGTCAAGTTTGTTTCATATTACAATATTATTACGTTATTTAGTGAATGTCCACCTGGTGAAGTTTAATCGTATCATTATGTGAAGTTTGTTTCATATTACAAAATTATTACGTTATTTAGTGAATGTCCCCCTGGTGAAGTTTAATCGTATCATTATGTGAAGTTTGTTTCATCTTACAATATTATTACGTTATTCAGTGAATGTCCTCCTGGTGAAGTTTAATGGCATCATTAAGTGAAATTTGTTTCATATTACAATATTATTACGTTATTTAGTGAATGTCCCCTGGTGAAGTTTAATCGTATCATTATGTGAAGTTTGTTTCATCTTACAATATTATTACGTTATTTAGTGAATGTCCCCTGGTGAAGTTTAATCGTATCATTAAGTGAAGTTTGTTTCATATTACAATATTATTACGGTATTTAGTGAATGTCTCCTGGTGAAGTTTAATCATATCATTATGTTAAGTTTGTTTCATATTACAATATTATTACGTTATTTAGTGAATGTCCCCTTGGTGAAGTTTAATCATATCATTATGTTAAGTTTGTTTCGTATTACAATATTATTACGTTATTTAGTGAATGTCCCCCTGGTGAAGTTTAATGGCATCATTATGTTAAGTTTGTTTCATATTACAATATTATTACGTTATTTAGTGAATGTCCCCTGGTGAAGTTTAATCATATCATTATGTTAAGTTTGTTTCATATTACAATATTATTACGTTATTCAGTGAATATCTCTATAGTGAAGTTTAATGGCATCATTATGTTAAGTTTGTTTCATATTACAATATTATTACGTTATTTAGTGAATGTCTCCCTGGTAAAGTTTAATGGCATCATTATGTTAAGTTTGTTTCGTAGTACACTATTAATACGTTATTTAGTGAATGTTCACCTGGTAAAGTTAATGGCATCATTATGTGAAGTTTGTATTATGTTACAATATTATTACGTTATTTATTGAATGACACTTTGGAGAAGTTTAATCGTATCATTATGTGAAGTTTGTTTTATATTACAATATTATTACGTTATTTAGTGAATGTTTCCCTGGTGAAGTTTAATGGCATCATTATGTTAAGTTTGTTTAATATTACAATATTATTACGTTATTTAGTGAATGTCCCCCTGGTGAAGTTTAGTCATATCATTATGTTAAGTTTGTTTCATATTACAATATTATTACGTTATTTAGTGAATGACCCCCTGGTGAAGTTTAATCATATAATTATGTTAAGTTTGTTTCATATTACAATATTATTACGTTATTTGGTGAATGTCCCCTGGTGAAGTTTAATCGTATGCTTATGTGAAGTTTGTTTCATATTAAAATATCATTACGTTATTTAGTGAATGACCCCTTGGTGAAGTTTAATCATATCTTTATGATAAGTTTGTTTCGTATTACAATATTATTACGTTATATAGTGAATGTCCAACTGGTAAAGTTTAATGGCATCATTATGTGAACTTTGTTTTATGTTACAATATGATTACATTATTTAGTGAATGTCCCCCTGGTGAAGTTTAGTCATATCATTATGTTAAGTTTGTTTCATATTACAATATTATTACGTTATTTAGTGAATGAACCCTGGTGAAGTTTAATCATATCATTATGTGAAGTTTGTTTCATATTAAAATATTATTACGTTATTTAGTGAATGACCCCTTGTGAAGTTTAATCATATCTTTATGTGAAGTTTGTTTCGTATTACAATATTATTACGTTATTTAGTGAATGTCCCCTGGTGAAGTTTAATCGTATCTTATGTGAAGTTTGTTTCATTTAAAATATCATTACGTGATTTAGTGAATGACCCCTTGTGAAGTTTAATCATATCTTTATGTTAAGTTTGTTTCGTATTACACTATTATTACGTATTTAGTGAATGTCCCCCTGGTGAAGTTTAATTATATCTTCATGTTGAGTTTGTCTTGTATTACAATATTATTACGTTATTTAGTGAATGTCCACCTGGTGAAGTTTAATCATATCTCCATGTTAAGTTTGTTTCGTATTACACTATTATTACGTATTTAGTGAATGTCCCCCTGGTGAAGTTTAATTATATCTTCATGTTAAGTTTGTTTCGTATTACACTATTATTAGGTATTTAGTGAATGTCCCTGGTGAAGTTTCTTCATATCTTTATGTTAAGTTTGTTTCGTATTACAATATTATTACGTTAATTAGTGAATGATCCCCTGGTAAAGTTTAATCATATCTTTATGTTAAGTTTGTTTCGTATTACACTATTATTATATTATTTAGTGAATGTCCCTATGGTGAAGTTTAGTCATATCTTTATGTTAAGTTTGTTTCGTATTACACTATTATTAAGTTATATAGTGACTGTCCCCCTTGTGAAGTTTAATGGCATCATTATGTAAAGTTTCTTTCATGTTACAATATTCTTACGCTATTTAGTGAATGAACCCCTGGTGAAGTTTAATCATCTCGTTATGTTAAGTTTGTTTCATATTACAATATTATTACGTTATTTTGTGAATGTCCCCTGGTGAAGTTTAATCATATCATTATGTTAAGTTTGTTTCATATTACAATATTATTACGTTATTTCGTGAATGTCTCCTGGTGAAGTTTAATCGTATTATTATGTTAAGTTTGTTTTGTATTACAATATTATTACGTTATTTAGTGAATGTCCCCCTGGTGAAGTTTAATCATATCTTTATGTGAAGTTTGTTTCATATTACAATATTATTACGTTATTTAGTGAATGTGTTCTGGTGAAGTTTAATCGTATCTTTATGTTAAGTGTGTTTCATCTTACAATATTATTACGTTATTTAGTGAATGTCCCCTGGTGAAGTTTAATCGTATGCTTATGTGAAGTTTGTTTCATATTAAAATATCATTACGTTATTTAGTGAATGACCCCTTATGAAGTTTAATCATATCTTTATGTTAAGTTTGTTTCGTATTACAATATTATTACGTTATTTAGTGAATGTCCCCTGGTGAAGTTTAATCATATTATTATTTTAAGTTTGTCTCGTATTACAATATTATTACGTTATTTATTGAATGTCCCTCTGGTGAAGTTTAATCATATCTTTATGTTAAGTTTGTTTCATATTACAATATTATTACGTTATTTAGTGAATGTCCCCCTGGTGAAGTTTAATCATATCATTATTTGAAGTTTGTTTCATATTACAATATTATTACGTTATTTAGTGAATGTCTCCCTGGTGAAGTTTAATGGCATCATTATGTTAAGTTTGTTTCATATTACAATATTATTACGTTATTTAGTGAATGTCCCCTGGTGAAGTTTAATGGCATCATTATGTGAAGTTTGTTTCATATTACAATATTATTACGTTATTTAGTGAATGTCCACCTGGTGAAGTTTAATCATATCTTTATGTTAAGTTTGTTTCATATTACAATATTATTACGTTATTTAGTGAATATCCACCTATGAAGTTTAATCATATCTTTATGTTAAGTTTGTTTCGTATTACACTATTATTACGTATTTAGTGAATGTCCCCCTGGTGAAGTTTCTTCATATCTTTATGTTAAGTTTGTTTCGTATTACACTATTATTACGTTATATAGTGAATGTCCCCCTTGTGAAGTTTAATGGCATCATTATGTAAAGTTTGTTTCATGTTACAATATTCTTACGCTATTTAGTGAATGACCCCCTGGTGAAGTTTAATCATATCGTTATGTTAAGTTTGTTTCATCTCACAAGATTATTATGTTATTTAGTGAATGACCCCATGGTGAAGTTTAATCATATCATTATGTGAAGTTTGTTTGATATTACAATATTATTACGTTATTTCGTGAATGTCTCCTGGTGAAGTTTAATCGTATTATTATATTAAGTTTGTTTCGTATTACAATATTATTACGTTATTTAGTGAATGTCCCCCTGGTGAAGTTTAATCATATCTTATGTTAAGTTTGTTTCATCTTACAATAATATTACGTTATTTAGTGAATGTCCCCTGGTGAAGTTTAATGATATCATTATGTGAAGTTTGTTTAATCTTACAATATTATTACGTATTTAGTGAATGTCTCCTGGTGAAGTTTAAGGTCATCATTATGTTAAGTTTGTTTCATATTACAATATTATTACGTTATTTATTGAATGTCCCCCTGGTGAAGTTTAATCATATCATTATGTTAAGTTTGTTTGATATTGCAATATTATTACGTTATTTAGTGAATGTCTCCTGGTGAAGTTTAATGGTATTATTATGTTAAGTTTGTTTTATATTACAATATTATTACGTTATTTAGTGAATGTCCCCCTGGTGAAGTTTAATCATATCATTATGTGAAGTTTGTTTGATATTAGAATATTATTACGTTATTTCGTAAATGTCTTTTGGTGAAGTTTAATCGTATTATTATTTTAAGTTTGTTTCGTATTACAATATTATTACGTTATTTACTGAATGTCCCCCTGGTGAAGTTTAATCATATCGTTATGTTAAGTTTGTTTCATCTTACAATATTATTACGTTATTTAGTGAATGTCCCCCTGGTGAAGTTTAAGGTCATCATTATGTTAAGTTTGTTTCATATTACACTACTATTACGTTATTTAGTGAATGTCCCCCTGGTGAAGTTTAATCATATCTTTATGTGAAGTTTGTTTCATCTTACAATATTATTACGTTATTTAGTGAATGACTCTGGTAAAATGTAATCGTATCATTATGTAAAGTTTCTTTCATATTACAATATTATTACGTTATTTAGTGAATGTCTCCCTGGTGAAGTTTAAGGGCATCATTATGTTAAGTTTGTTTCATATTACAATATTATTACGTTATTTATTGAATGTCCCCCTGGTGAAGTTTAATCATATCATTATGTGAAGTTTGTTTGATATTAGAATATTATTACGTTATTTAGTGAATGTCCCCATGGTGAAGTTTAATCATATATTTATGTTAAGTTTGTTTGATATTGCAATATTATTACGTTATTTAGTGAATGTCTTCCTGGTGAAGTTTAATCGTATCATTATGTGAAGTTGTTTCGTATTACAATATTATTACGTGATTTAGTGAATGTCCCCCTGGTGAAGTTTAGTCATATCTTTATGTTAAGTTTGTTTCGTATTACAATATTATTACGTTATTTAGTGAATATCTCCTGGTGAAGTTTAATCATATCTTTATGTAAAGTTTGTTTTGTATTACAATATTATTACGTAATTAGTGAATGTCCCCCTGGTGAAGTTTAAGGTCATCATTATGTTAAGTTTGTTTCATATTACACTTTTATTACGTTATTTATTGAATGTCCCCCTGGTGAAGTTTAATCATATCATTATGTTAAGTTTGTTTGATATTGCAATATTATTACGTTATTTAGTGAATATCTCCTGGTGAAGTTTAATCGTATGATTGTGTAAAGTTTGTTTCATAATAAAATATCATTACGTTATTTTGTGAATGTCCCCCTGGTGAAGTTTAATCTATGCTTATGTGCAGCTGGTTTAATATTAAAATATCCTAACGGGATTTAGTGAATGACCCCCTTGTGAAGTTTAATCATATCTTTATGTTAAATTTGTTTCGTATTGCTCTATTATTATGTATTTAGTGAATGTCCCCTTGGTGAAGTTTAATCATATCATTATGTTAAGTTTGTTTCGTATTACAATATTATTACGTTATTTAGTGAATGTCCCTGGTGAAGTTTAATCATATCTTTATGTTAATTTGTTTCGTATTACAATATTATTACGTTATTTAGTGAATGACCCCTTGTGAAGTTTAATCAGATCTTTATGTGAAGTTTGTTTCGTATTACAATATTATTACGTTATTTAGTGAATGTCCACCTGGTGAAGTTTAATCGTATCATTATGTGAAGTTTGTTTCATATTACAATATTATTACGTTATTTAGTGAATGTCCCCTGGTGAAGTTTAATCGTATCATTATGTGAAGTTTGTTTCATGTTACAATATTATTACATTATTTAGTGAATGTCCTCCTGGTGAAGTTTAATCATATCATTATGTGAAGTTTGTTTCATATTACAATATTATTACGTTATTTAGTGAATGTCCCCTGGTGAAGTTTAATCGTATCATTATGTTAAGTTTGTTTCATATTACAATATTATTACGTTATTTAGTGAATGTCCCCTGGTGAAGTTTAATCATATCATTATGTTAAGTTTGTTTCATATTACAATATTATTACGTTATTTAGTGAATGTCCCCTGGTGAAGTTTAATCATATCATTATGTTAAGTTTGTTTCATATTACAATATTATTACGTTATTTAGTGAATGTCCCCTGGTGAAGTTTAATCATATCATTATGTTAAGTTTGTTTCATATTACAATATTATTACGTTATTTAGTGAATGTCCCCTGGTGAAGTTTAATCATATCATTATGTTAAGTTTGTTTCATATTACAATATTATTACGTTATTTAGTGAATGTCCCCTGGTGAAGTTTAATCATATCATTATGTTAAGTTTGTTTCATATTACAATATTATTACGTTATTTAGTGAATGTCCCCTGGTGAAGTTTAATGGCATCATTATGTTAAGTTTGTTTCATATTACAATATTATTACGTTATTTAGTGAATGTCCCCTGGTGAAGTTTAATGGCATCATTATGTTAAGTTTGTTTCATATTACAATATTATTACGTTATTTAGTGAATGTCCCCTGGTGAAGTTTAATGGCATCATTATGTGAAGTTTGTATTATGTTACAATATTATTACGTTATTTAGTGAATGACACTTTGGAGAAGTTTAATCGTATCATTATGTGAAGTTTGTTTCATATTACAATATTATTACGTTATTTAGTGAATGTCTCCCTGGTGAAGTTTAATGGCATCATTATGTTAAGTTTGTTTCATATTACAATATTATTACGTTATTTAGTGAATGTCCCCTGGTGAAGTTTAATCATATCATTATGTTAAGTTTGTTTCATATTACAATATTATTACGTTATTTAGTGAATGTCCCCTGGTGAAGTTTAATCATATCATTATGTTAAGTTTGTTTCATATTACAATATTATTACGTTATTTAGTGAATGTCCCCTGGTGAAGTTTAATCATATCTTATGTGAAGTTTGTTTCATATTACAATATTATTACGTTATTTAGTGAATGTCCCCTGGTGAAGTTTAATCATATCTTTATGTTAAGTTTGTTTCGTATTACAATATTATTACGTTATTTAGTGAATGTCCCCTGGTGAAGTTTAATGGCATCATTATGTGAAGTTTGTTTCATATTACAATATTATTACGTTATTTAGTGAATGTCCCCTGGTGAAGTTTAATCATATCATTATGTTAAGTTTGTTTCATATTACAATATTATTACGTTATTTAGTGAATGTCCCCTGGTGAAGTTTAATCATATCATTATGTGAAGTTTGTTTCATATTAAAATATTATTACGTTATTTAGTGAATGTCCCCTTGTGAAGTTTAATCATATCTTTATGTTAAGTTTGTTTCGTATTACAATATTATTACGTTATTTAGTGAATGTCCCCTGGTGAAGTTTAATCGTATCTTATGTGAAGTTTGTTTCATATTACAATATTATTACGTTATTTAGTGAATGTCCCCTGGTGAAGTTTAATCATATCTTTATGTTAAGTTTGTTTCATATTACAATATTATTACGTTATTTAGTGAATGTCCCCTGGTGAAGTTTAATCATATCTTATGTTAAGTTTGTTTGTATTACAATATTATTACGTTATTTAGTGAATGTCCCCTGGTGAAGTTTAATCATATCTTATGTTAAGTTTGTTTCGTATTACAATATTATTACGTTATTTAGTGAATGTCCCCTGGTGAAGTTTAATCATATCTTATGTTAAGTTTGTTTCGTATTACAATATTATTACGTTATTTAGTGAATGTCCCTGGTGAAGTTTAATCATATCTTTATGTTAAGTTTGTTTCGTATTACAATATTATTACGTTATTTAGTGAATGTCCCCTGGTGAAGTTTAATCATATCTTTATGTTAAGTTTGTTTCGTATTACAATATTATTACGTTATTTAGTGAATGTCCCTATGGTGAAGTTTAATCATATCTTTATGTTAAGTTTGTTTCATATTACAATATTATTACGTTATTTAGTGAATGTCCCCTGGTGAAGTTTAATGGCATCATTATGTAAAGTTTGTTTCATATTACAATATTATTACGTTATTTAGTGAATGTCCCCTGGTGAAGTTTAATCATATCATTATGTTAAGTTTGTTTCATATTACAATATTATTACGTTATTTAGTGAATGTCCCCTGGTGAAGTTTAATCATATCATTATGTTAAGTTTGTTTCATATTACAATATTATTACGTTATTTAGTGAATGTCCCCTGGTGAAGTTTAATCGTATTATTATGTTAAGTTTGTTTTGTATTACAATATTATTACGTTATTTAGTGAATGTCCCCTGGTGAAGTTTAATCATATCATTATGTGAAGTTTGTTTCATATTACAATATTATTACGTTATTTAGTGAATGTCCCCTGGTGAAGTTTAATCATATCTTTATGTTAAGTTTGTTTCATATTACAATATTATTACGTTATTTAGTGAATGTCCCCTGGTGAAGTTTAATCGTATGCTTATGTGAAGTTTGTTTCATATTAAAATATCATTACGTTATTTAGTGAATGACCCCTTGTGAAGTTTAATCATATCTTTATGTTAAGTTTGTTTCGTATTACAATATTATTACGTTATTTAGTGAATGTCCCCTGGTGAAGTTTAATCATATTATTATGTTAAGTTTGTTTCATATTACAATATTATTACGTTATTTAGTGAATGTCCCCTGGTGAAGTTTAATCATATCTTTATGTTAAGTTTGTTTCATGTTACAATATTATTACATTATTTAGTCAATGTCCTCCTGGTGAAGATTAATGTGATCATTATTTGAAGTTTGTTTCATATTAGAATATTATTACGTTATTAAGTGAATGTCTCCCTGGTGAAGTTTAATGGCATCATTATGTTAAGTTTGTTTCATGTTACAATATTATTACATTATTTAGTGAATGTCCTGCTGGTGAAGATTAATGGCATAATTATGTGAAGTTTGTTTCATATTGCAATATTATTACGTTATTTAGTGAATGTCCACCTGGTGAAGTTTAATCATATCTTTATGTTAAGTTTGTTTCATCTCACAATATTATTACGTTATTTAGTGAATGTCCACCTGGTGAAGTTTAAATATATCTTCATGTTAAGTTTGTTTCGTATTACACTATTATTACGTTATTTAGTGAATGTCCCCTGGTGAAGTTTCTTCATATCTTTATGTTAAGTTTGTTTCGTATTACACTATTATTACGTTATATAGTGAATGTCCCCCTTGTGAAGTTTAATGGCATCATTATGTAAAGTTTGTTTCATGTTACAATATTCTTACGCTATTTAGTGAATGACCCCCTGGTGAAGTTTAATCATATCGTTATGTTAAGTTTGTTTCATCTCACAAGATTATTATGTTATTTAGTGAATGACCCCATGGTGAAGTTTAATCATATCATTATGTGAAGTTTGTTTGATATTACAATATTATTACGTTATTTCGTGAATGTCTCCTGGTGAAGTTTAATCGTATTATTATATTAAGTTTGTTTCGTATTACAATATTATTACGTTATTTAGTGAATGTCCCCCTGGTGAAGTTTAATCATATCTTGATGTTAAGTGTGTTTCATCTTACAATAATATTACGTTATTTAGTGAATGTCCCCTGGTGAAGTTTAATGATATCATTATGTGAAGTTTGTTTAATCTTACAATATTATTACGTATTTAGTGAATGTCTCCTGGTGAAGTTTAAGGTCATCATTATGTTAAGTTTGTTTCATATTACAATATTATTACGTTATTTATTGAATGTCCCCCTGGTGAAGTTTAATCATATCATTATGTTAAGTTTGTTTGATATTGCAATATTATTACGTTATTTAGTGAATGTCTCCTGGTGAAGTTTAATGGTATTATTATGTTAAGTTTGTTTTATATTACAATATTATTACGTTATTTAGTGAATGTCCCCCTGGTGAAGTTTAATCATATCATTATGTGAAGTTTGTTTGATATTAGAATATTATTACGTTATTTCGTAAATGTCTTTTGGTGAAGTTTAATCGTATTATTATTTTAAGTTTGTTTCGTATTACAATATTATTACGTTATTTACTGAATGTCCCCCTGGTGAAGTTTAATCATATCGTTATGTTAAGTTTGTTTCATCTTACAATATTATTACGTATTTAGTGAATGTCCCCCTGGTGAAGTTTAAGGTCATCATTATGTTAAGTTTGTTTCATATTACACTACTATTACGTTATTTAGTGAATGTCCCCCTGGTGAAGTTTAATCATATCTTTATGTGAAGTTTGTTTCATCTTACAATATTATTACGTTATTTAGTGAATGACTCTGGTAAAATGTAATCGTATCATTATGTAAAGTTTCTTTCATATTACAATATTATTACGTTATTTAGTGAATGTCTCCCTGGTGAAGTTTAAGGGCATCATCATGTTAAGTTTGTTTCATATTACAATATTATTACGTTATTTATTGAATGTCCCCCTGGTGAAGTTTAATCATATCATTATGTGAAGTTTGTTTGATATTAGAATATTATTACGTTATTTAGTGAATGTCCCCATGGTGAAGTTTAATCATATATTTATGTTAAGTTTGTTTGATATTACAATATTATTACGTTATTTAGTGAATGTCTTCCTGGTGAAGTTTAATCATATCATTATGTGAAGTTTGTTTCGTATTACAATATTATTACGTTATTTAGTGAATGTCCCCCTGGTGAAGTTTAGTCATATCTTTATGTTAAGTTTGTTTCGTATTACAATATTATTACGTTATTTAGTGAATATCTCCTGGTGAAGTTTAATCATATCTTTATGTAAAGTTTGTTTTGTATTACAATATTATTACGTTATTTAGTGAATGTCCCCTGGTGAAGTTTAAGGTCATCATTATGTTAAGTTTGTTTCATATTACAATATTATTACGTTATTTAGTGAATGTCCCCTGGTGAAGTTTAATCATATCATTATGTTAAGTTTGTTTGATATTACAATATTATTACGTTATTTAGTGAATGTCTCCTGGTGAAGTTTAATCGTATCATTATGTTAAGTTTGTTTGATATTGCAATATTATTACGTTTTTTAGTGTCTCCTGGTGAAGTTTAATCTATGCTTATGTGCAGTTGGTTTAATATTAAAATATCATTACGGTATTTAGTGAATGTCCCCTTGTGAAGTTTAATCATATCTTTATGTTAAGTTTGTTTCGTATTACAATATTATTACGTTATTTAGTGAATGTCCCCTTGGTGAAGTTTAATCATATCATTATGTTAAGTTTGTTTCGTATTACAATATTATTACGTTATTTAGTGAATGACCCCTGGTGAAGTTTAATCATATCTTTATGTTAAGTTTGTTTCGTATTACAATATTATTACGTTATTTAGTGAATGTCCCTTGGTGAAGTTTAATCATATCTTATGTGAAGTTTGTTTATATTACAATATTATTACGTTATTTAGTGAATGTCCCCTGGTGAAGTTTAATCGTTATGTGAAGTTTGTTTCATTTACAATATTATTACGTTATTTAGTGAATGTCCCCTGGTGAAGTTTAATCATATCATTATGTTAAGTTTGTTTCATATTACAATATTATTACGTTATTTAGTGAATGTCCCCTGGTGAAGTTTAATCATATCTTATGTTAAGTTTGTTTTGTATTACAATATTATTACGTTATTTAGTGAATGTCCCCTGGTGAAGTTTAATCATATCTTTATGTTAAGTTTGTTTCATATTACAATATTATTACGTTATTTAGTGAATGTCCCCTGGTGAAGTTTAATCATATCATTATGTTAAGTTTGTTTCATATTACAATATTATTACGTTATTTAGTGAATGTCCCCTGGTGAAGTTTAATCATATATTTATGTTAAGTTTGTTTCGTATTACAATATTATTACGTTATTTAGTGAATGTCCCCTGGTGAAGATTAATGGCATCATTATGTGAAGTTTGTTTCATATTGCAATATTATTGCGTTATTTAGTGAATGTCCCCTGGTGAAGTTTAATCATATCGTTATGTTAAGTTTGTTTCATATTACAATATTATTACGTTATTTAGTGAATGTCCCCTGGTGAAGTTTAATCATATCATTATGTTAAGTTTGTTTCATATTACAATATTATTACGTTATTTAGTGAATGTCTCCTTGGTGAAGTTTAATCGTATTATTATGTTAAGTTTGTTTTGTATTACAATATTATTACGTTATTTAGTGAATGTCCCCCTGGTGAAGTTTAATCATATCTTTATGTTAAGTTTGTTTCATATTACAATATTATTACGTTATTTAGTGAATGTCCCCTGGTGAAGTTTAATCATATCTTTATGTTAAGTTTGTTTCATATTACAATATTATTACGTTATTTAGTGAATGTCCCCTGGTGAAGTTTAATCGTATCTTATGTGAAGTTTGTTTCATATTACAATATTATTACGTTATTTAGTGAATGTCCCCTGGTGAAGTTTAATCATATCTTTATGTTAAGTTTGTTTCGTATTACAATATTATTACGTTATTTAGTGAATGTCCCCTGGTGAAGTTTAATCATATTATTATGTTAAGTTTGTTTCGTATTACAATATTATTACGTTATTTAGTGAATGTCCCTCTGGTGAAGTTTAATCATATCTTTATGTTAAGTTTGTTTCATATTACAATATTATTACGTTATTTAGTGAATGTCCCCTGGTGAAGTTTAATGTATCATTATTTGAAGTTTGTTTCATATTACAATATTATTACGTTATTAAGTCAATGTCTCCCTGGTGAAGTTTAATGGCATCATTATGTTAAGTTTGTTTCATATTACAATATTATTACGTTATTTAGTGAATGTCCCCTGGTGAAGTTTAATGGCATCATTATGTGAAGTTTGTTTCATATTACAATATTATTACGTTATTTAGTGAATGTCCCCTGGTGAAGTTTAATCATATCTTTATGTTAAGTTTGTTTCATATTACAATATTATTACGTTATTTAGTGAATGTCCCCTGGTGAAGTTTAATCATATCTTTATGTTAAGTTTGTTTCGTATTACAATATTATTACGTTATTTAGTGAATGATCCCCTGGTGAAGTTTAATCATATCTTTATGTTAAGTTTGTTTCATATTACAATATTATTACGTTATTTAGTGAATGTCCCCTGGTGAAGTTTAATGGCATCATTATGTTAAGTTTGTTTCATATTACAATATTATTACGTTATTTAGTGAATGTCCCCTGGTGAAGTTTAATCATATCATTATGTTAAGTTTGTTTCATATTACAATATTATTACGTTATTTAGTGAATGTCCCCTGGTGAAGTTTAATCATATCATTATGTGAAGTTTGTTTCATATTACAATATTATTACGTTATTTAGTGAATGTCTCCTGGTGAAGTTTAATCATATTATTATGTTAAGTTTGTTTCGTATTACAATATTATTACGTTATTTAGTGAATGTCCCCTGGTGAAGTTTAATCATATCTTTATGTTAAGTTTGTTTCATCTCACAATATTATTACATTATTTAGTGAATGTCCCCTGATGAAGTTTAATCATATCATTATGTGAAGTTTGTTTCATCTTACAATATTATTACGTTATTTAGTGAATGTCTCCCTGGTGAAGTTTAAGGTCATCATTATGTTAAGTTTGTTTCATATTACAATATTATTACGTTATTTATTGAATGTCCCCCTGGTGAAGTTTAATCATATCATTATGTTAAGTTTGTTTCATATTACAATATTATTACGTTATTTCGTGAATGTCTCCTGGTGAAGTTTAATGGTATTATTATGTTAAGTTTGTTTTATATTACAATATTATTACGTTATTTAGTGAATGTCCCCTGGTGAAGTTTAATCATATCTTTATGTTAAGTTTGTTTCATATTACAATATTATTACGTTATTTAGTGAATGTCCCCTGGTGAAGTTTAATCGTATTATTATGTTAAGTTTGTTTCGTATTACAATATTATTACGTTATTTAGTGAATGTCCCCCTGGTGAAGTTTAATCATATCTTTATGTGAAGTTTCTTTCATATTACAATATTATTACGTTATTTAGTGAATGTCCCCCTGGTGAAGTTTAAGGTCATCATTATGTTAAGTTTGTTTCATATTACAATATTATTACGTTATTTAGTGAATGTCCCCTGGTGAAGTTTAATCATATCTTTATGTGAAGTTTGTTTCATATTACAATATTATTACGTTATTTAGTGAATGTCCCCTGGTGAAGTTTAATCGTATCATTATGTTAAGTTTGTTTCATATTACAATATTATTACGTTATTTAGTGAATGTCCCCTGGTGAAGTTTAAGGGCATCATTATGTTAAGTTTGTTTCATATTACAATATTATTACGTTATTTAGTGAATGTCCCCTGGTGAAGTTTAATCATATCATTATGTGAAGTTTGTTTGATATTACAATATTATTACGTTATTTAGTGAATGTCCCCTGGTGAAGTTTAATCATATATTTATGTTAAGTTTGTTTCATATTACAATATTATTACGTTATTTAGTGAATGTCCCCTGGTGAAGTTTAATCATATCATTATGTTAAGTTTGTTTCGTATTACAATATTATTACGTTATTTAGTGAATGTCCCCTGGTGAAGTTTAATCATATCTTTATGTTAAGTTTGTTTCGTATTACAATATTATTACGTTATTTAGTGAATGTCCCCTGGTGAAGTTTAATCATATCATTATGTTAAGTTTGTTTTGTATTACAATATTATTACGTTATTTAGTGAATGTCCCCTGGTGAAGTTTAATCGTATCATCATTATGTTAAGTTTGTTTCATATTACAATATTATTACGTTATTTAGTGAATGTCCCCTGGTGAAGTTTAATCATATCATTATGTTAAGTTTGTTTCATATTACAATATTATTACGTTATTTAGTGAATGTCTCCTGGTGAAGTTTAATCGTATCATTATGTTAAGTTTGTTTCATATTACAATATTATTACGTTATTTAGTGAATGTCCCCTGGTGAAGTTTAATCTATCATTATGTGAAGTTTGTTTCATATTACAATATTATTACGTTATTTAGTGAATGTCCCCTGGTGAAGTTTAATCATATCTTTATGTTAAGTTTGTTTCGTATTACAATATTATTACGTTATTTAGTGAATGTCCCCTGGTGAAGTTTAATCATATCTTTATGTTAAGTTTGTTTCATATTACAATATTATTACGTTATTTAGTGAATGTCCCCTGGTGAAGTTTAATCATATCTTTATGTTAAGTTTGTTTCATATTACAATATTATTACGTTATTTAGTGAATGTCCCCTGGTGAAGTTTAATCATATCATTATGTTAAGTTTGTTTCATATTACAATATTATTACGTTATTTAGTGAATGTCCCCTGGTGAAGTTTAATCATATCTTTATGTTAAGTTTGTTTCATATTACAATATTATTACGTTATTTAGTGAATGTCCCCTGGTGAAGTTTAATCATATCTTTATGTGAAGTTTGTTTCATATTACAATATTATTACGTTATTTAGTGAATGTCCCCTGGTGAAGTTTAATCATATCTTTATGTTAAGTTTGTTTCATATTACAATATTATTACGTTATTTAGTGAATGTCCCCTGGTGAAGTTTAATCATATCATTATGTTAAGTTTGTTTCATATTACAATATTATTACGTTATTTAGTGAATGTCCCCCTGGTGAAGTTTAATCATATCTTTATGTTAAGTTTGTTTCATATTACAATATTATTACGTTATTTAGTGAATGTCCCCTGGTGAAGTTTAATGTATCATTATTTGAAGTTTGTTTCATATTACAATATTATTACGTTATTTAGTGAATGTCCCCTGGTGAAGTTTAATGGCATCATTATGTTAAGTTTGTTTCATATTACAATATTATTACGTTATTTAGTGAATGTCCCCTGGTGAAGTTTAATGGCATCATTATGTGAAGTTTGTTTCATATTACAATATTATTACGTTATTTAGTGAATGTCCCCTGGTGAAGTTTAATCATATCTTTATGTTAAGTTTGTTTCATCTTACAATATTATTATGTTATTTAGTGAATGTCCCCTGGTGAAGTTTAATCATATCTTTATGTTAAGTTTGTTTCGTATTACAATATTATTACGTTATTTAGTGAATGTCCCCTGGTGAAGTTTAATCATATCTTTATGTTAAGTTTGTTTCGTATTACAATATTATTACGTTATTTAGTGAATGACCCACTGGTGAAGTTTAATCATATATTTATGTTAAGTTTGTTTCGTATTAGAATATTATTACGTTATTTAGTGAATGTACCCCTTGTGAAGATTAATGGCATCATTATGTGAAGTTTGTTTCATGTTACAATATTATTACGTTATTTAGTGAATGTCCCCTGGTGAAGTTTAATCATATCGTTATGTTAAGTTTGTTTCATATTACAATATTATTACGTTATTTAGTGAATGTCCCCTGGTGAAGTTTAATCATATCATTATGTGAAGTTTGTTTGATATTACAATATTATTACGTTATTTCGTGAATGTCTCCTGGTGAAGTTTAATCGTATTATTATGTTAAGTTTGTTTCGTATTACAATATTATTACGTTATTTAGTGAATGTCCCCTGGTGAAGTTTAATCATATCTTATGTTAAGTTTGTTTCATATTACAATATTATTACGTTATTTAGTGAATGTCCCCTGGTGAAGTTTAATGATATCATTATGTGAAGTTTGTTTCATATTACAATATTATTACGTTATTTAGTGAATGTCTCCTGGTGAAGTTTAAGGTCATCATTATGTTAAGTTTGTTTCATATTACAATATTATTACGTTATTTAGTGAATGTCCCCTGGTGAAGTTTAATCATATCATTATGTTAAGTTTGTTTGATATTACAATATTATTACGTTATTTAGTGAATGTCTCCTGGTGAAGTTTAATGGTATTATTATGTTAAGTTTGTTTTATATTACAATATTATTACGTTATTTAGTGAATGTCCCCTGGTGAAGTTTAATCATATCATTATGTGAAGTTTGTTTGATATTACAATATTATTACGTTATTTAGTGAATGTCTTTTGGTGAAGTTTAATCGTATTATTATTTTAAGTTTGTTTCGTATTACAATATTATTACGTTATTTAGTGAATGTCCCCTGGTGAAGTTTAATCATATCGTTATGTTAAGTTTGTTTCATCTTACAATATTATTACGTTATTTAGTGAATGTCCCCTGGTGAAGTTTAATCATCATTATGTTAAGTTTGTTTCATATTACAATATTATTACGTTATTTAGTGAATGTCCCCTGGTGAAGTTTAATCATATCTTTATGTGAAGTTTGTTTCATATTACAATATTATTACGTTATTTAGTGAATGACTCTGGTGAAGTTTAATCGTATCATTATGTTAAGTTTGTTTCATATTACAATATTATTACGTTATTTAGTGAATGTCCCCTGGTGAAGTTTAAGGGCATCATTATGTTAAGTTTGTTTCATATTACAATATTATTACGTTATTTAGTGAATGTCCCCTGGTGAAGTTTAATCATATCATTATGTTAAGTTTGTTTGATATTACAATATTATTACGTTATTTAGTGAATGTCCCCTGGTGAAGTTTAATCATATCATTTATGTTAAGTTTGTTTCATATTACAATATTATTTATTAGTGAATGTCCCCTGGTGAAGTTTAATCATATCATTATGTTAAGTTTGTTTCTGTATTACAATATTATTACGTTATTTAGTGAATGTCCCCTGGTGAAGTTTAATCATATCTTTATGTTAAGTTTGTTTCGTATTACAATATTATTACGTTATTTAGTGAATGTCCCCTGGTGAAGTTTAATCATATCTTTATGTTAAGTTTGTTTCATATTACAATATTATTACGTTATTTAGTGAATGTCCCCTGGTGAAGTTTAATCATATCATTATGTTAAGTTTGTTTCATATTACAATATTATTACGTTATTTAGTGAATGTCATATTACAATATTATTACCTGGTGAAGTTTAATCATATCATTATGTTAAGTTTGTTTCATATTACAATATTATTACGTTATTTAGTGAATGTCCTGGTGAAGTTTAATCATATCATTATGTTAAGTTTGTTTCATATTACAATATTATTACGTTATTTAGTGAATGTCCCCTGGTGAAGTTTAATCATATCATTATGTTAAGTTTGTTTCATATTACAATATTATTACGTTATTTAGTGAATGTCCCCTGGTGAAGTTTAATCATATTATTATGTTAAGTTTGTTTTGTATTACAATATTATTACGTTATTTAGTGAATGTCCCCTGGTGAAGTTTAATCATATCATTATGTGAAGTTTGTTTCATATTACAATATTATTACGTTATTTAGTGAATGTCCCCCTGGTGAAGTTTAATCATATCTTTATGTTAAGTTTGTTTCGTATTACAATATTATTACGTTATTTAGTGAATGTCCCCATAGTATTATAAGTTTGTTTCTGTATTACAATATTATTACGTTATTTAGTGAATGTCCCCTGGTGAAGTTTAATGGCATCATTATGTTAAGTTTGTTTCATATTACAATATTATTACGTTATTTAGTGAATGTCCCCTGGTGAAGTTTAATCATATCATTATGTTAAGTTTGTTTCATATTACAATATTATTACGTTATTTAGTGAATGTCCCCTGGTGAAGTTTAATCGTATCATTATGTTAAGTTTGTTTCATATTACAATATTATTACGTTATTTAGTGAATGTCCCCTGGTGAAGTTTAATCATATCATTATGTTAAGTTTGTTTCATATTACAATATTATTACGTTATTTAGTGAATGTCCCCTGGTGAAGTTTAATCATATCATTATGTTAAGTTTGTTTCATATTACAATATTATTACGTTATTTAGTGAATGTCCCCTGGTGAAGTTTAATCATATCATTATGTTAAGTTTGTTTCATATTACAATATTATTACGTTATTTAGTGAATGTCCCCTGGTGAAGTTTAATCATATCTTTATGTTAAGTTTGTTTCATATTACAATATTATTACGTTATTTAGTGAATGTCCCCTGGTGAAGTTTAATCATATCATTATGTTAAGTTTGTTTCATATTACAATATTATTACGTTATTTAGTGAATGTCCCCTGGTGAAGTTTAATCATATCATTATGTGAAGTTTGTTTCATATTACAATATTATTACGTTATTTAGTGAATGTCCCCTGGTGAAGTTTAATCATCATTATGTTAAGTTTGTTTCATATTACAATATTATTACGTTATTTAGTGAATGTCCCCTGGTGAAGTTTAATCATATCATTATGTTAAGTTTGTTTCATATTACAATATTATTACGTTATTTAGTGAATGTCTCCTGGTGAAGTTTAATCATATCATTATGTTAAGTTTGTTTCATATTACAATATTATTACGTTATTTAGTGAATGTCCCCTGGTGAAGTTTAATCATATCATTATGTTAAGTTTGTTTCATATTACAATATTATTACGTTATTTAGTGAATGTCCCCTGGTGAAGTTTAATCATCATTATGTTAAGTTTGTTTCATATTACAATATTATTACGTTATTTAGTGAATGTCCCCTGGTGAAGTTTAATCATATCATTATGTTAAGTTTGTTTCATATTACAATATTATTACGTTATTTAGTGAATGTCCCCTGGTGAAGTTTAATCATATCTTTATGTTAAGTTTGTTTCATATTACAATATTATTACGTTATTTAGTGAATGTCCCCTGGTGAAGTTTAATCATATCATTATGTTAAGTTTGTTTCATATTACAATATTATTACGTTATTTAGTGAATGTCCCCTGGTGAAGTTTAATCATATCATTATGTTAAGTTTGTTTCATATTACAATATTATTACGTTATTTAGTGAATGTCCCCTGGTGAAGTTTAATCATATCATTATGTTAAGTTTGTTTCATATTACAATATTATTACGTTATTTAGTGAATGTCCCCTGGTGAAGTTTAATCATATCTTTATGTTAAGTTTGTTTCATATTACAATATTATTACGTTATTTAGTGAATGTCCCCTGGTGAAGTTTAATCATATCTTATGTTAAGTTTGTTTCATATTACAATATTATTACGTTATTTAGTGAATGTCCCCTGGTGAAGTTTAATCATATCTTTATGTTAAGTTTGTTTCGTATTACAATATTATTACGTTATTTAGTGAATGTCCCCTGGTGAAGTTTAATCATATCTTTATGTTAAGTTTGTTTCGTATTACAATATTATTACGTTATTTAGTGAATGTCCCCTGGTGAAGTTTAATCATATCATTATGTTAAGTTTGTTTCATATTACAATATTATTACGTTATTTAGTGAATGTCCCCTGGTGAAGTTTAATCATATCATTATGTTAAGTTTGTTTCATATTACAATATTATTACGTTATTTAGTGAATGTCCCCTGGTGAAGTTTAATCATATCTTTATGTTAAGTTTGTTTCATATTACAATATTATTACGTTATTTAGTGAATGTCCCCTGGTGAAGTTTAATCATATCTTTATGTTAAGTTTGTTTCGTATTACAATATTATTACGTTATTTAGTGAATGTCCCCTGGTGAAGTTTAATCATATCATTATGTTAAGTTTGTTTCATATTACAATATTATTACGTTATTTAGTGAATGTCCCCTGGTGAAGTTTAATCATCATTATGTTAAGTTTGTTTCATATTACAATATTATTACGTTATTTAGTGAATGTCCCCTGGTGAAGTTTAATCATATCATTATGTTAAGTTTGTTTCATATTACAATATTATTACGTTATTTAGTGAATGTCCCCTGGTGAAGTTTAATCATATCATTATGTTAAGTTTGTTTCATATTACAATATTATTACGTTATTTAGTGAATGTCCCCTGGTGAAGTTTAATCATATCATTATGTTAAGTTTGTTTCATATTACAATATTATTACGTTATTTAGTGAATGTCCCCTGGTGAAGTTTAATCATATCATTATGTTAAGTTTGTTTCATATTACAATATTATTACGTTATTTAGTGAATGTCCCCTGGTGAAGTTTAATCATATCATTATGTTAAGTTTGTTTCATATTACAATATTATTACGTTATTTAGTGAATGTCCCCTGGTGAAGTTTAATCATATCATTATGTTAAGTTTGTTTAATATTACAATCATGTTACAATATTATTACGTTATTTAGTGAATGTCCCCTGGTGAAGTTTAATCATATCATTATGTTAAGTTTGTTTCATATTACAATATTATTACGTTATTTAGTGAATGTCCCCTGGTGAAGTTTAATCATATCATTATGTTAAGTTTGTTTCATATTACAATATTATTACGTTATTTAGTGAATGTCCCCTGGTGAAGTTTAATCATATCATTATGTTAAGTTTGTTTCATATTACAATATTATTACGTTATTTAGTGAATGTCCCCTGGTGAAGTTTAATCATATCATTATGTGAAGTTTGTTTCATATTACAATATTATTACGTTATTTAGTGAATGTCCCCTGGTGAAGTTTAATCATATCATTATGTTAAGTTTGTTTCATATTACAATATTATTACGTTATTTAGTGAATGTCCCCTGGTGAAGTTTAATCATATCATTATGTTAAGTTTGTTTCATATTACAATATTATTACGTTATTTAGTGAATGTCCCCTGGTGAAGTTTAATCATATCATTATGTTAAGTTTGTTTCATATTACAATATTATTACGTTATTTAGTGAATGTCCCCTGGTGAAGTTTAATCATATCTTTATGTTAAGTTTGTTTCATATTACAATATTATTACGTTATTTAGTGAATGTCCCCTGGTGAAGTTTAATCATATCATTATGTTAAGTTTGTTTCATATTACAATATTATTACGTTATTTAGTGAATGTCCCCTGGTGAAGTTTAATCATATCTTTATGTTAAGTTTGTTTCATATTACAATATTATTACGTTATTTAGTGAATGTCCCCTGGTGAAGTTTAATCATATCTTTATGTTAAGTTTGTTTCGTATTACAATATTATTACGTTATTTAGTGAATGTCCCTGGTGAAGTTTAATCATATCTTTATGTTAAGTTTGTTTCATATTACAATATTATTACGTTATTTAGTGAATGTCCCCTGGTGAAGTTTAATCATATCATTATGTTAAGTTTGTTTCATATTACAATATTATTACGTTATTTAGTGAATGTCCCCTGGTGAAGTTTAATCATATCATTATGTTAAGTTTGTTTCATATTACAATATTATTACGTTATTTAGTGAATGTCCCCTGGTGAAGTTTAATCATATCATTATGTTAAGTTTGTTTCATATTACAATATTATTACGTTATTTAGTGAATGTCCCCTGGTGAAGTTTAATCATATCATTATGTTAAGTTTGTTTCATATTACAATATTATTACGTTATTTAGTGAATGTCCCCCTGGTGAAGTTTAATCATATCTTTATGTGAAGTTTGTTTCATATTACAATATTATTACGTTATTTAGTGAATGTCCCCTGGTGAAGTTTAATCATATCATTATGTTAAGTTTGTTTCATATTACAATATTATTACGTTATTTAGTGAATGTCCCCTGGTGAAGTTTAATCATATCATTATGTTAAGTTTGTTTCATATTACAATATTATTACGTTATTTAGTGAATGTCCCCTGGTGAAGTTTAATCATATCATTATGAAGTTTGTTTCATATTACAATATTATTACGTTATTTAGTGAATGTCCCCTGGTGAAGTTTAATCATATCATTATGTGAAGTTTGTTTCATATTACAATATTATTACGTTATTTAGTGAATGTCCCCTGGTGAAGTTTAATCATATCATTATGTTAAGTTTGTTTCATATTACAATATTATTACGTTATTTAGTGAATGTCCCCTGGTGAAGTTTAATCATATCTATTTTATGTTAAGTTTGTTTCATATTACAATATTATTACGTTATTTAGTGAATGTCCCCTGGTGAAGTTTAATCATATCATTATGTTAAGTTTGTTTCATATTACAATATTATTACGTTATTTAGTGAATGTCCCCTGGTGAAGTTTAATCATATCATTATGTTAAGTTTGTTTCATATTACAATATTATTACGTTATTTAGTGAATGTCCCCTGGTGAAGTTTAATCATATCATTATGTTAAGTTTGTTTCATATTACAATATTATTACGTTATTTAGTGAATGTCCCCTGGTGAAGTTTAATCATATCATTATGTTAAGTTTGTTTCATATTACAATATTATTACGTTATTTAGTGAATGTCCCCTGGTGAAGTTTAATCATATCATTATGTTAAGTTTGTTTCATATTACAATATTATTACGTTATTTAGTGAATGTCCCCTGGTGAAGTTTAATCATATCATTATGTTAAGTTTGTTTCATATTACAATATTATTACGTTATTTAGTGAATGTCCCCTGGTGAAGTTTAATCATATCATTATGTTAAGTTTGTTTCATATTACAATATTATTACGTTATTTAGTGAATGTCCTATGTTAAGTTTGTTTCGCTATTACAATATTATTTGTGTTTAATCATATGTTTGTGAAGTTTCATAATAATATTATTACGTTATTTAGTGAATGTCCCCTGGTGAAGTTTAATCATATTATTATGTTGAATTATTACGTTATTTTGAATGTCCCCTGGTGAAGTTTAATCATATCTTTATGTTAAGTTTGTTTCGTATTACAATATTATTACGTTATTTAGTGAATGTCCCCTGGTGAAGTTTAATCATATCATTATGTTAAGTTTGTTTCATATTACAATATTATTACGTTATTTAGTGAATGTCCCCTGGTGAAGTTTAATCATATCTTTATGTTAAGTTTGTTTCATATTACAATATTATTACGTTATTTAGTGAATGTCCCCTGGTGAAGTTTAATGGCATCATTTATGTTAAGTTTGTTTCATATTACAATATTATTACGTTATTTAGTGAATGTCCCCTGGTGAAGTTTAATCATATCATTATGTTAAGTTTGTTTCATATTACAATATTATTACGTTATTTAGTGAATGTCCCCTGGTGAAGTTTAATCATATCATTATGTTAAGTTTGTTTCATATTACAATATTATTACGTTATTTAGTGAATGTCCTCCTGGTGAAGTTTAATCATATATTATGTTAAGTTTGTTTCGTATTACAATATTATTACGTTATTTAGTGAATGTCCCCTGGTGAAGTTTAATGGTATCATTATGTTAAGTTTGTTTCATATTACAATATTATTACGTTATTTAGTGAATGTCCCCTGGTGAAGTTTAATCATATCGTTATGTTAAGTTTGTTTCATATTACAATATTATTACGTTATTTAGTGAATGTCCCCTGGTGAAGTTTAATCATATCATTATGTGAAGTTTGTTTTACGTTATTAGTGAAAGTTTATTATTACGTTATTTAGTGAATGTCCCCCTGGTGAAGTTTAATCATATCATTATGTTAAGTTTGTTTCATATTACAATATTATTACGTTATTTAGTGAATGTCCCCTGGTGAAGTTTAATCATATCATTATGTTAAGTTTGTTTTGTATTACAATATTATTACGTTATTTAGTGAATGTCCCTGGTGAAGTTTAATCATATTATGTTAAGTTTGTTTGTATTACAATATTATTACGTTATTTAGTGAATGTCCCCTGGTGAAGTTTAATCATATCATTATGTTAAGTTTGTTTCATATTACAATATTATTACGTTATTTAGTGAATGTCCCTGGTGAAGTTTAATCATATCATTATGTGAAGTTTGTTTGTATGTTACAATATTATTACGTTATTTAGTGAATGTCCCCCTGGTGAAGTTTAATCATATCAATATTATGTTAATGTTTGTTTATGTATTACAATATTATTACGTTATTTAGTGAATGTCCCCTGGTGAAGTTTAATCATATCATTATGTTAAGTTTGTTTCATATTACAATATTATTACGTTATTTAGTGAATGTCCCCTGGTGAAGTTTAATCATATCTTTATGTTAAGTTTGTTTCGTATTACAATATTATTACGTTATTTAGTGAATGTCCCTGGTGAAGTTTAATCATATCATTATGTTAAGTTTGTTTCATATTACAATATTATTACGTTATTTAGTGAATGTCCCCTGGTGAAGTTTAATCATATCATTATGTTAAGTTTGTTTCATATTACAATATTATTACGTTATTTAGTGAATGTCCCCTGGTGAAGTTTAATCATATCATTATGTTAAGTTTGTTGATATTACAATATTATTACGTTATTTAGTGAATGTCCCCTGGTGAAGTTTAATCATATCATTATGTTAAGTTTGTTTCATAATTACAATATTATTACGTTATTTAGTGAATGTCCCCTGGTGAAGTTTAATCATATTTTTATGTTAAGTTTGTTTCATATTACAATATTATTACGTTATTTAGTGAATGTCCCCTGGTGAAGTTTAATCATATCATTATGTGAAGTTTGTTTCATGTTACAATATTATTACGTTATTTAGTGAATGTCCCCTGGTGAAGTTTAATCTTTATGGTCATCATTATGTGAAGTTTGTTTCATATTACAATATTATTACGTTATTTAGTGAATGTCCCCCTGGTGAAGTTTAATACGTTATTTATGAATCTTTATGTGGTTTGTTTCATCTTACATTTTTTACGTTTGAATGTCCACTGGTGAAGTAATTATTATGTTAAGTTTGTTTGTATTACAATATTATTACGTTATTTAGTGAATGTCCCCTGGTGAAGTTTAATACATATCTTTATGTTAAGTTTGTTTCATATTACAATATTATTACGTTATTTAGTGAATGTCCCCTGGTGAAGTTTAATCATATCATTATGTGAAGTTTGTTTCATATTACAATATTATTACGTTATTTAGTGAATGTCCCCTGGTGAAGTTTAATCATATCTTTATGTTAAGTTTGTTTCATATTACAATATTATTACGTTATTTAGTGAATGTCCCCTGGTGAAGTTTAATCATATCATTATGTTAAGTTTGTTTCATTATTACAATATTATTACGTTATTTAGTGAATGTCCCCCTGGTGAAGTTTAATCATATCTTTATGTTAAGTTTGTTTCATATTACAATATTATTACGTTATTTAGTGAATGTTCCCTGGTGAAGTTTAATCATATCATTATGTTAAGTTTGTTTCAGTATTACAATATTATTACGTTATTTAGTGAATGTCCCCTGGTGAAGTTTAATGGCATCATTATGTGAAGTTTGTTTCATTACAATATTATTACGTTATTTAGTGAATGTCCCCTGGTGAAGTTTAATCATGACATCATTATGTTAAGTTTGTTTCATATTAGGAAATATTATTACGTTATTTAGTGAATGTCCCCCTGGTGAAGTTTAATGGCATCATTATGTGAAGTTTGTTTTTGTATTACAATATTATTACGTTATTTAGTGAATCCTCCTGGTGAAGTTTAATCATATCATTATGTTAAGTTTGTTCATATTACAATATTATTACATTATTTAGTGAATGTCTCCTGGTGAAGTTTAATCATATCATTATGTTAAGTTTGTTTCTGTATTACAATATTATTACGTTATTTAGTGAATGTCCCCTGGTGAAGTTTAATCATATCTTTATGTTAAGTTTGTTTCGTATTACAATATTATTACGTTATTTAGTGAATGTCTCCTGGTGAAGTTTAATCATATCATTATGTTAAGTTTGTTTCGTATTACAATATTATTACGTTATTTAGTGAATGTCCCCTGGTGAAGTTTAATCATATCTTTATGTTAAGTTTGTTTCATATTACAATATTATTACGTTATTTAGTGAATGTCCCCTGGTGAAGTTTAATCATATCATTATGTTAAGTTTGTTTGTATTACAATATTATTACGTTATTTAGTGAATGTCCCCTGGTGAAGTTTAATCATATCTTTATGTTAAGTTTGTTTCATATTACAATATTATTACGTTATTTAGTGAATGTCCCCCTGGTAAAAGTTTAATCATATTATATGTGAAGTTTGTTTCTTATTTACAATATTATTACGTTATTTAGTGAATGTCCCCTGGTGAAGTTTAATCATATCATTATGTTAAATTTGTTTCATATTACACTATTATTACGTTATTTAGTGAATGTCCCCTGGTGAAGTTTAGACATATCTTTATGTGAAGTTTGTTTCATGTTACAATATTATTACGTTATTTAGTGAATGTCCCCTGGTGAAGTTTAATCATATCTTTATGTTAAGTTTGTTTCTGTATTACAATATTATTACGTTATTTAGTGAATGTCCCCTGGTGAAGTTTAATGGCATCATTATGTTAAGTTTGTTTCATGTTACAATATTATTACGTTATTTAGTGAATGTCCTCCTGGTGAAGTTTAATCATCATTATGTTAAGTTTGTTTCATATTACAATATTATTACGTTATTTAGTGAATGTCCCTTTGGTGAAGTTTAATCATATCATTATGTTAAGTTTGTTTCATATTACAATATTATTACGTTATTTAGTGAATGTCCCCTGGTGAAGTTTAATCATATCATTATGTTAAGTTTGTTTCATATTACAATATTATTACGTTATTTTAGTGAATGTCCCTTGGTGAAGTTTAATCATCATCTTTATGTTAAGTTTGTTTCGTAATACAATATTATTACGTTATTTAGTGAATGT
>NC_134826.1:13333411-13397600 GCF_004210375.1 Tachypleus tridentatus | reverse complement strand
TATCTTTATGTTAAGTTTGTTTCATATTACAATATTATTACGTTATTTAGTGAATGTCCCACTGGTGAAGTTTAATGGCATCATTATGTGAAGTTTGTTTCATATTACAATATTATTACGTTATTTAGTGAATGTCCCCTGGTGAAGTTTAATCATATCATTATGTTAAGTTTGTTTCATATTACAATATTATTACGTTATTTAGTGAATGTCCCCCTGGTGAAGTTTAATCGTATCATTATGTTAAGTTTGTTTCGTATTACAATATTATTACGTTATTTAGTGAATGTCCCCCTGGTGAAGTTTAATCATATCTTTATGTTAAGTTTGTTTCATATTACAATATTATTACGTTATTTAGTGAATGTCCCCTGGTGAAGTTTAATCATATCATTATGTTAAGTTTGTTTCATATTACAATATTATTACGTTATTTAGTGAATGTTTCCTTGGTGAAGTTTAATCATATCATTATGTTAAGTTTGTTTAGTAATACAATATTATTACGTTATTAAGTGAATGAACTCCTGGTGAAGTTTAAGGGCATCATTATGTTAAGTTTGTTTCATATTACAATATTATTACGTTATTTAGTGAATGTCCCCATGGTGAAGTTTAATCATATCATTATGTTAAGTTTGTTTCGTATTACAATATTATTACGTTATTTAGTGAATGTCCTCCTGGTGAAGTTTAATCATACATTTATGTTAAGTTTGTTTCGTATTACAATATTATTACGTTATTTAGTGAATGTCCCCTGGTGAAGTTTAATCATATCTTTATGTTAAGTTTGTTTCTGTATTACAATATTATTACGTTATTTAGTGAATGTCCCCTGGTGAAGTTTAATCATATCATTATGTTAAGTTTGTTTCATTTACAATATTATTACGTTATTTAGTGAATGTCTCCTGGTAAAGTTTAATCGTATGATTATGTGAAGTTTGTTTCATATTAAAATATCATTACGGTATTTAGTGAATGACCCCCTTGTGAAGTTTAATCATATCTTTATGTTAAATTTGTTTCGTATTACAATATTATTACGTTATTTAGTGAATGTCCCCTGGTGAAGTTTAATCATATCTTTATGTTAAGTTTGTTTCATATTACAATATTATTACGTTATTTAGTGAATGTCCCCTGGTGAAGTTTAATGGCATCATTATGTGAAGTTTGTTTCATATTACAATATTATTACGTTATTTAGTGAATGTCCCCTGGTGAAGTTTAATCATATCTTATGTGAAGTTTGTTTCATATTACAATATTATTACGTTATTTAGTGAATGTCCCCTGGTGAAGTTTAATCATATCTTTATGTTAAGTTTGTTTATATTACAATATTATTACGTTATTTAGTGAATGTCCCCTGGTGAAGTTTAATCATATCTTTATGTTAAGTTTGTTTCATATTACAATATTATTACGTTATTTAGTGAATGTCCCCTGGTGAAGTTTAATCATATCATTATGTTAAGTTTGTTTCGTATTACAATATTATTACGTTATTTAGTGAATGTCCCCTGGTGAAGTTTAATCATATCTTTATGTTAAGTTTGTTTCATATTACAATATTATTACGTTATTTAGTGAATGTCCTTCTGGTGAAGTTTAATCATATCTTTATGTGAAGTTTGTTTCATATTACAATATTATTACGTTATTTAGTGAATGTCCCCTGGTGAAGTTTAATCGTATCTTATGTGAAGTTTGTTTCATATTACAATATTATTACGTTATTTAGTGAATGTCCCCTGGTGAAGTTTAATCATATCTTTATGTTAAGTTTGTTTCGTATTACAATATTATTACGTTATTTAGTGAATGTCCCCTGGTGAAGTTTAATCGTATCATTATGTTAAGTTTGTTTCATCTTACAATATTATTACGTTATTTAGTGAATGTCCTCTGGTGAAGTTTAATCATATCATTATGTTAAGTTTGTTTCATATTACAATATTATTACGTTATTTAGTGAATGTCCCCTGGTGAAGTTTAATCGTATCGTTATGTTAAGTTTGTTTCATATTACAATATTATTACGTTATTTAGTGAATGTCCCCTGGTGAAGTTTAATCGTATCGTTATGTTAAGTTTGTTTCATCTTACAATATTATTACGTCATTTAGTGAATGTCCTACTGGTGAAGTTTAATCATATCATTATGTTAAGTTTGTTTCATATTACAATATTATTACGTTATTTAGTGAATGTCCCCCTGGTGAAGTTTAATCATATCTTTATGTTAAGTTTGTTTCGTATTACAATATTATTACGTTATTTAGTGAATGTCCTTCTGGTGAAGTTTAATCATATCTTTATGTTAAGTTTGTTTCGTATTACAATATTATTACGTTATTTAGTGAATGTCCCCTGGTGAAGTTTAATGGCATCATTATGTGAAGTTTGTTTCATATTACAATATTATTACGTTATTTAGTGAATGTCCCTGGTGAAGTTTAATCATATCATTTATGTTAAGTTTGTTTCATATTACAATATTATTACGTTATTTAGTGAATGTCCCCTGGTGAAGTTTAATGGCATCATTATGTGAAGTTTGTTTCATATTACAATATTATTACGTTATTTAGTGAATGTCTTCCTGGTGAAGTTTAATATATCTTTATGTGAAGTTTGTTTCATATTACAATATTATTACGTTATTTAGTGAATGTCCTCCTGGTGAAGTTTAATGGCATCATTATGTTAAGTTTGTTTCATATTACAATATTATTACGTTATTTAGTGAATGTCCCCTGGTGAAGTTTAATGGCATCATTATGTGAAGTTTGTTTCATGTTACAATATTATTACGTTATTTAGTGAATGTCCTCCTGGTGAAGTTTAATGGCATTATTATGTTAAGTTTGTTTCATGTTACAATATTATTACGTTATTTAGTGAATGTCCTCCTGGTGAAGTTTAATGGCATTATTATGTTAAGTTTGTTTCATGTTACAATATTATTACATTATTTAGTGAATGTCCTCCTGGTGAAGATTAACGGCATCATTATGTTAAATTTGTTTCGTATTACAATATTATTACGGTATTTAGTGAATGTACCCCTTGTGAAATTTAATGGATTCATTATGTGAAGTTTATTTCATGTTACAATATTATTACATAATGTAGTGAATATCTTTTTGGTGAAGTTTAATGGCATCATTATGTGAAGTTTGTTTCATATTACAATATTATTACGTTATGTAGTGAATGTCCCCTGGTGATATTTAATCATATCATTATGTTAAATTTATTTCAATTTACAATATTATTACGTTATTTTGTGAATGTCCCCCTGGTGAAGTTTAATCATATCTTTATGTTAAGTTTGTTTCGTATTACAATATTATTACGTTATTTAGTGAATGTCCCTTTGGTAAAGTTTAATCATATCTTTATGTTAAGTTTGTTTCATATTACAATATTATTACGTTATTTAGTGAATGTCCCCTGGTGAAGTTTAATCATATCTTTATGTTAAGTTTGTTTCGTATTACAATATTATTACGTTATTTAGTGAATGTCCCCCTGGTGAAGTTTATTGGCATCATTATGTGAAGTTTGTTTCATGTTACAATATTATTACGTTATTTAGTGAATGTCCTCCTGGTGAAGTTTAATAGCATCATTATGTTAAGTTTGTTTCGTATTACAATATTATTACGTTATTTAGTGAATGTCCCCTGGTGAAGTTTAATGGCATCATTATGTTAAGTTTGTTTCATATTACAATATTATTACGTTATTTAGTGAATGTCCCCTTGGTGAAGTTTAATCATATCTTTATGTTAAGTTTGTTTCATCTTAGAAGATTATTATGTTATTTAGTGAATGACCCCATGGTGAAGTTTAATCATATCATTATGTTAAGTTTGTTTCATATTACAATATTATTACGTTATTTAGTGAATGTCCCCTGGTGAAGTTTAATCATATCTTTATGTTAAGTTTGTTTCGTATTACAATATTATTACGTTATTTAGTGAATGTCCCCTGGTGAAGTTTAATCATATCTTTATGTTAAGTTTGTTTCATATTACAATATTATTACGTTATTTAGTGAATGTCCCCTGGTGAAGTTTAATCATATCTTATGTTAAGTTTGTTTCGTATTACAATATTATTACGTTATTTAGTGAATGTCTTCCTGGTGAAGTTTAATCATATATTTATGTTAAGTTTGTTTAGTATTAGAATATTATTACGTTATTTAGTGAATGTCCCCTGGTGAAGTTTAATGGCATCATTATGTGAAGTTTGTTTCATGTTACAATATTATTACGTTATTTAGTGAATGACACTTTGGTTACGTTTAATCATATCTTTATGTTAAGTTTGTTTCATATTACAATATTATTACGTTATTTAGTGAATGTCCCCTGGTGAAGTTTAATCATATCATTATGTTAAGTTTGTTTAGTAATACAATATTATTACGTTATTTAGTGAATGACCCCTGGTGAAGTTTAATCATATCTTTATGTTAAGTTTGTTTCGTATTACAATATTATTACGGTATTTAGTGAATGTCCTTGTGGTGAAGTTTTATCATATCTTTATGTGAAGTTTGTTTCGTATTACAATATTATTACGTTATTTAGTGAATGTCTTCCTGGTGAAGTTTAATCGTATCTTATGTGAAGTTTGTTTCATATTACAATATTATTACGTTATTTAGTGAATGTCCCCTTGGTGAAGTTTAATCATATCTTTATGTTAAGTTTGTTTCTGTATTACAATATTATTACGTTATTTAGTGAATGTCCCCTGGTGAAGTTTAATCATATCATTATGTTAAGTTTGTTTCATATTACAATATTATTACGTTATTTAGTGAATGTCCCCTGGTGAAGTTTAATCATATCATTATGTTAAGTTTGTTTCATATTACAATATTATTACGTTATTTAGTGAATGTCCCCTGGTGAAGTTTAATCGTATCATTATGTTAAGTTTGTTTCATATTACAATATTATTACGTTATTTAGTGAATGTCCCCTGGTGAAGTTTAATCATATCATTATGTTAAGTTTGTTTCATATTACAATATTATTACGTTATTTAGTGAATGTCCCCTGGTGAAGTTTAATCGTATCATTATGTTAAGTTTGTTTCATGTTACAATATTATTACGTTATTTAGTGAATGTCCTCCTGGTGAAGTTTAGTCATATCTTTATGTTAAGTTTCTTTCGTATTACAATATTATTACGTTATTTAGTGAATGTCCTTCTGGTGAAATTTAGTCATATCTTTATGTTAAGTTTGTTTCGTATTACACTATTATTACATTATTTAGTGAATGTTCCCTGGTGAAGTTTAGACATATCTTTATGTTAAGTTTGTTTCATATTAGAATATTATTACGGTATTTAGTGAATGTCCCACTGGTGAAGTTTAATGGCATCATTATGTGAAGTTTGTTTCATATTGCAGTTTTATTACGTTATTTAGTGAATGTCCCCCTGGTGGTATTTAATCATATCATTATGTTATGTTTGTTTCAATTTACAATATTATTACGTTATTTAGTGAATGTCCCCCTGGTGAAGTTTAATCGTATCATTATGTTAAGTTTGTTTCATATTACAATATTATTACGTTATTTAGTGAATGTCCCCCTGATGAAGTTTAATCATATCTTTATGTTACCTTTGTTTCATATTGGAATATTATTACGTTATTTAGTGAATGTCCCCCTGGTGAAGTTTAATCATATCATTATGTTAAGTTTGTTTCAATTTACATTATTATTACGTTATTTAGTGAATGTCCCCTTGGTGAAGTTTAATCGTATCATTATGTGAAGTTTGTTTCGTATTACAATATTATTACGTTATTTAGTGAATGTCCTCCTGGTGAAGTTCAATTGCATCATTATGTGAAGTTTGTTTTATATTGCAATAATATTACGTTATTTAGTGAATGTCCCCCTGGTGAAGTTTAATCGTATCATTATGTAAAGTTTGTTTCGTATTACAATATGATTACGTTATTTAGTGAATGTCCCGTGGTGAAGTTTAATCATACATTTATGTGAAGTTTGTTTCGTTTTACAATATTATTACGTTATTTAGTGAAGGTCCCCGTCGTAACGTTTAATCATATCTTTATGTTAAGTTTCTTTCGTATTACAATATTATTACGTTATTTAGTGAATGTCCCCCTGGTGATATTTAATCATATCATTATGTTATGTTTGTTTCAATTTACAATATTATTACGTTATTTAGTGAATGTCCCCCTGGTGAAGTTTAATCGTATCATTATGTGAAGTTTGTTTGGTATTACAATATTATTACGTTATTTAGTGAATGTTCCCCTGGTGAAGTTTAATCATATCTTTATGTTAAGTTTGTTTCGTATTAAAATATTATTACGTTATTTAGTGAATGTCCCCTGGTGAAGTTTAATCATATCTTTATGTTAAGTTTGTTTCGTATTACAATATTATTATGTTTTTAGTGAATGTCCCCCTGGTGAAGTTTAATGGCATTATTATGTGAAGTTTGTTTCATATTACAATATTATTACGTTATTTAGTGAATGTCCCCCTGGTGAAGTTTAATCGTATCATTATGTGAAGTTTGTTTCATATTACAATATTATTACGTTATTTAGTGAATGTCCCCTTGGTGAAGTTTAATCATATCTTTATGTTAAGTTTGTTTCATATTACAATATTATTACGTTATTTAGTGAATGTCCCCTGGTGAAGTTTAATCATATCTTTATGTTAAGTTTGTTTCGTATTACAATATTATTACGTTATTTAGTGAATGTCCCCTTGGTGAAGTTTAATCATATCATTATGTTAAGTTTGTTTCGTATTACACTATTATTACGTTATTTAGTGAAGGTCCCCGTCGTAACGTCTAATCATATCTTTATGTTAAGTTTCTTTCGTATTACAATATTATTACGTTATTTAGTGAATGTCCTTCTGGTGAAATTTAGTCATATCTTTATGTGAAGTTTGTTTCGTATTACAATATTATTACGTTATTTAGTGAATGTCTTCCTGGTGAAGTTTAATCGTATGCTTATGTGAAGTTTGTTTCATATTACAATAATATTACGTTATTTAGTGAATGTCCCCTTGGTGAACTTTAATCATATCTTTATGTTAAGTTTGTTTCGTATTACAATATTATTACGTTATTTAGTGAATGTCTTCCTGGTGAAGTTTAATCGTATCATTATGTTAAGTTTGTTTCATCTCACAATAATATTACGTTATTTAGTGAATGTCCTCTAGTGAAGTTTAATCGTATCATTATGTTAAGTTTGTTTCGTATTACAATATTATTACGTTATTTAGTGAATGTCCCCATGATGAAGTTTAATCGTATCGTTATGTTAAGTTTGTTTCATCTCACAATATTATTTTGTTATTTAGTGAATGTCCCCTGGTGAAGTTTAATCGTATCGTTATGTTAAGTTTGTTTCATCTCACAATATTATTACGTGATTTAGTGAATGTCCCCTGGTGAAGTTTAATCGTATCATTATGTTAAGTTTGTTTCATGTTACAATATTATTACGTTATTTAGTGAATGTCTTCCTGGTGAAGTTTAGTCATATCTTTATGTTAAGTTTCTTTCGTATTACAATATTATTACGTTATTTAGTGAATGTCCTTCTGGTGAAGTTTAGTCATATCTTTATGTTAAGTTTGTTTCGTATTAGAATATTATTACGGTATTTAGTGAATATCCCACTGGTGAAGTTTAATGGCATCATTATGTGAAGTTTGTTTCATATTGCAGTTTTATTACGTTATTTAGTGAATGTCCCGTGGTGAAGATTAATCATACATTTATGTTAAGTTTGTTTCGTATTACACTATTATTACGATATTTAGTGAATGTCCCGCTGATTTAGTTTAATGGCATCATTGAGTGAAGTTTATTTCATGTTACAATATTAATACATTATATAGTGAATGTCTTCCTGGTGAAGTTTAGATATATCTTTATATGAAGTTTGTTTCATGTTACAATATTATTACATTATTTATTGAATGTCCTCCTGGTGAAGTTTAATGGCATCATTATGTTAAGTTTGTTTCATATTACAATATTATTACGTTATTTAGTGAATGTCCCGCTGATGAAGTTTAATGGCATCATTGAGTGAAGTTTTTTTCATGTTACAATATTAATACATTATGTAGTGAATGTCCTCCTGGTGAAGTTTAATGGCATTATTATGTTAAGTTTGTTTCATGTTACAATATTATTACATTATTTAGTGAATGTCCTCCTGGTGAAGTTTAATGGCATTATTATGTTAAGTTTGTTTCATGTTACAATATTATTACATTATTTAGTGAATGTCCTCCTGGTGAAGATTAACGGCATCATTATGTTAAATTTGTTTCGTATTACAATATTATTACGTTATTTAGTGAATGTCCCCCTGGTGAAGTTTAATCATATCATTATGTGAAGTTTGTTTCATGTTACAATATTATTACGTTATTTAGTGAATGTCTTTTGGTGAAGTTTAATGGCATCGTTATGTGAAGTTTGTTTCATATTGCAGTTTTATTACGTTATGTAGTGAATGTCCCCTGGTGATATTTAATCATATCATTATGTTAAATTTATTTCAATTTACAATATTATTACGTTATTTTGTGAATGTCCCCCTGGTGAAGTTTAATCATATCTTTATGTTAAGTTTGTTTCGTATTACAATATTATTACGTTATTTAGTGAATGTCCCTTTGATAAAGTTTAATCATATCTTTATGTTAAGTTTGTTTCATATTACAATATTATTACGTTATTTAGTGAATGTCCCCCTGGTGAAGTTTAATCATATCTTTATGTTAAGTTTGTTTCGTATTACAATATTATTACGTTATTTAGTGAATGTCCCCTTGGTGAAGTTTAATGGCATCATTATGTGAAGTTTGTTTCATGTTACAATATTATTACATTATTTAGTGAATGTCCTCCTGGTGAAGTTTAATAGCATCATTATGTTAAGTTTGTTTCGTATTACAATATTATTACGTTATTTAGTGAATGTCCCCTGGTGAAGTTTAATGGCATCATTATGTGAAGTTTATTTCATGTTATAATATTATTACGTTATTTAGTGAATGTCCTTTTGGTGAAGTTTAATCATATCTTTATATTAAGTTTGTTTCATATTACATTATTATTACGTTATTTAGTGAATGTCTTACTGGTGAAGTTTAATCATATCATTATGTTAAGTTTGTTTCATATTACACTATTATTACGTTATTTAGTGAATGTCCCCTGGTGAAGTTTAATCATATCTTTATGTTAAGTTTGTTTCGTATTACAATATTATTACGTTATTTAGTGAATGTCCCCTGGTGAAGTTTAGACATATCTTTATGTTAAGTTTGTTTCATATTACAATATTATTACGTTATTTAGTGAATGTCTTCCTGGTGATGTTTAATCATATCTTATTGTTAAGTTTGTTTCGTATTACAATATTATTACGTTATTTAGTGAATGTCTTCCTGGTGAAGATTAATCATACATTTATGTTAAGTTTGTTTTGTATTACACTATTATTACGATATTTAGTGAATGTCCCGCTGATGAAGTTTAATGGCATCATTGAGTGAAGTTTGTTTCATGTTACAATATTATTACGTTATTTAGTGAATGTCCCCTTGGTGAAGTTTAATCATATCTTTATGTTAAGTTTGTTTCGCAATACAATATTATTACGTTATTTAGTGAATGTCCCCTTGGTGAAGTTTAATCATATCATTATGTTATGTTTGTTTCGTATTACACTATTATTACGTTATTTAGTGAAGGTCCCCGTCGTAACGTCTAATCATATCTTTATGTTAAGTTTCTTTCGTATTACAATATTATTACGTTATTTAGTGAATGTCCTTCTGGTGAAATTTAGTCATATCTTTATGTGAAGTTTGTTTCGTATTACAATATTATTACGTTATTTAGTGAATGTCTTCCTGGTGAAGTTTTATCGTATGCTTATGTGAAGTTTGTTTCATATTACAACAATATTACGCTATTTAGTGAATGTCCCCTTGGTGAACTTTAATCATATCTTTATGTTAAGTTTGTTTCGTATTACAATATTATTACGTTATTTAGTGAATGTCTTCCTGGTGAAGTTTAATCGTATCATTATGTTAAGTTTGTTTCATCTCACAATAATATTACGTTATTTAGTGAATGTCCTCTAGTGAAGTTTAATCGTATCATTATGTTAAGTTTGTTTCGTATTACAATATCATTACGTTATTTAGTGAATGTCCCCATGATGAAGTTTAATCGTATCGTTATGTTAAGTTTGTTTCATCTCACAATATTATTTTGTTATTTAGTGAATGTCCCCTGGTGAAGTTTAATCGTATCGTTATGTTAAGTTTGTTTCATCTCACAATATTATTACGTGATTTAGTGAATGTCCCCTGGTGAAGTTTAATCGTATCATTATGTTAAGTTTGTTTCATGTTACAATATTATTACGTTATTTAGTGAATGTCTTCCTGGTGAAGTTTAGTCATATCTTTATGTTAAGTTTGTTTCGTATTACAATATTATTACGTTATTTAGTGAATGTCCTTCTGGTGAAGTTTAGTCATATCTTTATGTTAAGTTTGTTTCGTATTAGAATATTATTACGGTATTTAGTGAATGTCCCACTGGTGAAGTTTAATGGCATCATTATGTGAAGTTTGTTTCATATTGCAGTTTTATTACGTTATTTAGTGAATGTCCCGTGGTGAAGTTTAATCATACATTTATGTTAAGTTTGTTTCGTATTACAATATTATTACGTTATTTAGTGAATGTCCCCTGGTGAAGTTTAATGGCATCATTATGTGAAGTTTGTTTCATGTTACAATATTATTACGTTATTTAGTGAATGTCCCCTGGTGAAGTTTAGATATATCTTTATGTGAAGTTTGTTTCATGTTACAATATTATTACATTATTTATTGAATGTCCTCCTGGTGAAGTTTAATGGCATCATTATGTTAAGTTTGTTTCGTATAACACTATTATTACGATATTTAGTTAATGTCCCGCTGATGAAGTTTAATGGCATCATTGAGTGAAGTTTTTTTCATGTTACAATATTATTACATTATTTAGTGAATGTCCTCCTGGTGAAGTTTAATGGCATTATTATGTTAAGTTTGTTTCATATTACAATATTATTACATTATTTAGTGAATGTCCTCCTGGTGAAGTTTAATGGCATTATTATGTTAAGTTTGTTTCATGTTACAATATTATTACATTATTTAGTGAATGTCCTCCTGGTGAAGATTAACGGCATCATTATGTTAAATTTGTTTCGTATTACAATATTATTACGGTATTTAGTGAATGTACCCCTTGTGAAATTTAATCGATTCATTATGTGAAGTTTATTTCATGTTACAATATTATTACATAATGTAGTGAATATCTTTTTGGTGAAGTTTAATGGCATCGTTATGTGAAGTTTGTTTCATATTGCAGTTTTATTACGTTATGTAGTGAATGTCCCCTGGTGATATTTAATCATATCATTATGTTAAATTTATTTCAATTTACAATATTATTACGTTATTTTGTGAATGTCCCCCTGGTGAAGTTTAATCATATCTTTATGTTAAGTTTGTTTCGTATTACAATATTATTACCTTATTTAGTAAATGTCCCTTTGATAAAGTTTAATCATATCTTTATGTTACGTTTTTTTCATATTGCAATATTATTACGTTATTTAGTGAATGACCCCCATGTGAAGTTTAATCATATCTTTATGTTACGGTTGTTTCGTATTACACTATTATTACGTTATTTAGTGAATGTACCCCTTGTGAAGTTTAATGGCATCATTATGTGAAGTTTGTTTCATGTTACAATATAATTACATTATTTAGTGAATGTCCTCCTGGTGAAGATTAATAGCATCATTATGTTAAGTTTTTTTCGTATTACAATATTATTACGTTATTTAGATAATATCCCCCTTGTGAAATTTAATGGCATCATTATGTGAAGTTTATTTCATGTTATAATATTATTACGTTATTTAGTGAATGTCCTTTTGGTGAAGTTTAATCATATCATTATGTTAAGTTTGTTTCATATTACACTATTATTACGTTATTTAGTGAATGTCCCCCTGATAAAGTTTAATCCTATCTTTATGTTAAGTTTGTTTCGTATTACACTATTATTACGTTATTTAGTGAATGTCCCCTGGTGAAGTTTAGACATATCTTTATGTTAAGTTTGTTTCATATTACAATATTATTACGTTATTTAGTGAATGTCTTCCTGGTGATGTTTAATCATATCTTATTGTTAAGTTTGTTTCGTATTACAATATTATTACGTTATTTAGTGAATGTCTTCCTGGTGAAGATTAATCATACATTTATGTTAAGTTTGTTTTGTATTACACTATTATTACGATATTTAGTGAATGTCCCGCTGATTTAGTTTAATGGCATCATTGAGTGAAGTTTGTTTCATGTTACAATATTATTACATTATTTAGTGAATGTCCTTTTGGTGAAGTTTAATCATATCTTTATATTAAGTTTGTTTCGCAATACAATATTATTACATTATTTAGTGAATGTCCTCTGGTGAAGTTTAATGGCATCATTATGTTAAGTTTTTTTCATATTACAATATTATTACGTTATTTAGTGAATGTCCCCCTGGTGAAGTTTAATCATATCTTATGTTAAGTTTGTTTCGTATTACAATATTATTACGTTATTTAGTGAATGTCCCCTGGTGAAGTTTAATCATCATTATGTTAAGTTTGTTTCATATTACAATATTATTACATTATTTAGTGAATGTCCTCCTGGTGAAGTTTAATGGCATCATTATGTGAAGTTTGTTTCATATTACAATATTATTACGTTATTTAGTGAATGTCCTTCTGGTGAAGTTTAATCATATCTTTATGTTAAGTTTGTTTCGTATTACAATATTATTACGTTATTTAGTGAATGTTCCCTGGTGAAGTTTAATCATATCTTTATGTTAAGTTTGTTTCATATTACAATATTATTACGTTATTTAGTGAATGTCCCCTGGTGAAGTTTAATGGCATCATTATGTGAAGTTTGTTTCATATTACAATATTATTACGTTATTTAGTGAATGTCCCCTGGTGGTATTTAATCATATCATTATGTTATGTTTGTTTCAATTTACAATATTATTACGTTATTTAGTGAATGTCCCCCTGGTGAAGTTTAATCGTATCATTATGTTAACTTTGTTTCATATTGGAATATTATTACGTTATTTAGTGAATGTCTCCCTGGTGAAGTTTAATCATATCATTATGTTAAGTTTGTTTCAATTTACAATATTATTACGTTATTTAGTGAATGTCCCCTGGTGAAGTTTAATCGTATCATTATGTGAAGTTTGTTTCGTATTACAATATTATTACGTTATTTAGTGAATGTCCTCCTGGTGAAGTTCAATTGCATCATTATGTGAAGTTTGTTTTATATTGCAATAATATTACGTTATTTAGTGAATGTCCCCCTGGTGAAGTTTAATCGTATCATTATGTGAAGTTTGTTTCGTATTACAATATGATTACGTTATTTAGTGAATGTCCCGTGGTGAAGTTTAATCATACATTTATGTGAAGTTTGTTTCATTTACAATATTATTACGTTATTTAGTGAAGGTCCCCGTCGTAACGTTTAATCATATCTTTATGTTAAGTTTCTTTCGTATTACAATATTATTACGTTATTTAGTGAATGTCTCCCTGGTGGTATTTAATCATATCATTATGTTATGTTTGTTTCAATTTACAATATTATTACGTTATTTAGTGAATGTCCCCCTGGTGAAGTTTAATCGTATCATTATGTTAAGTTTGTTTCGTATTACAATATTATTACGTTATTTAGTGAATGTTCCCCTGGTGAAGTTTAATCATATCTTTATGTTAAGTTTGTTTCGTATTAAAATATTATTACGTTATTTAGTGAATGTCCCCTTGGTAAAGTTTAATCATATCTTTATGTTAAGTTTGTTTCGTATTACAATATTATTATGTTTTTAGTGAATGTCCCCCTGGTGAAGTTTAATGGCATTATTATGTGAAGTTTGTTTCATATTACAATATTATTACGTTATTTAGTGAATGTCCCCCTGGTGAAGTTTATTCGTATGCTTATGTGAAGTTTGTTTCATATTACAATATTATTACGTTATTTAGTGAATGTCCCCTGGTGAAGTTTAATCATATCTTTATGTTAAGTTTGTTTCAGTATTACAATATTATTACGTTATTTAGTGAATGTCCCCTGGTGAAGTTTAATCATATCTTTATGTTAAGTTTGTTTCGTGTTACAATATTATTACGTTATTTAGTGAATGTCCCCTGGTGAAGTTTAATCATATCATTATGTTAAGTTTGTTTCGTATTACAATATTATTACGTTATTTAGTGAATGTCCCCTGGTAAGTTTAATCATATCTTTATGTTAAGTTTGTTTCGTATTACAATATTATTACGTTATTTAGTGAATGTCCTTCTGGTGAAGTTTAATCATATCTTTATGTGAAGTTTGTTTCGTATTACAATATTATTACGTTATTTAGTGAATGTCTTCCTGGTGAAGTTTAATCGTATGCTTATGTGAAGTTTGTTTCATATTACAACAATATTACGCTATTTAGTGAATGTCCCCTTGGTGAACTTTAATCATATCTTTATGTTAAGTTTGTTTCGTATTACAATATTATTACGTTATTTAGTGAATGTCTTCCTGGTGAAGTTTAATCGTATCATTATGTTAAGTTTGTTTCATATTACAATATTATTACGTTATTTAGTGAATGTCCTCTAGTGAAGTTTAATCGTATCATTATGTTAAGTTTGTTTCATATTACAATATTATTACGTTATTTAGTGAATGTCCCCATGGTGAAGTTTAATCGTATCTTTATGTTAAGTTTGTTTCATCTTACAATATTATTACGTTATTTAGTGAATGTCCCCTGGTGAAGTTTAATCGTATCGTTATGTTAAGTTTGTTTCATCTCACAATATTATTACGTTATTTAGTGAATGTCCCCTGGTGAAGTTTAATCGTATCATTATGTTAAGTTTGTTTCATGTTACAATATTATTACGTTATTTAGTGAATGTCTTCCTGGTGAAGTTTAATCATATCTTTATGTTAAGTTTGTTTCGTATTACAATATTATTACGTTATTTAGTGAATGTCCCCTGGTGAAGTTTAATCATATCTTTATGTTAAGTTTGTTTCATATTACAATATTATTACGTTATTTAGTGAATGTCCCCTGGTGAAGTTTAATCATATCATTATGTGAAGTTTGTTTCGTATTACAATATTATTACGTTATTTAGTGAATGTCCCCTGGTGAAGTTTAATCATATCTTTATGTTAAGTTTGTTTCGTATTACAATATTATTACGTTATTTAGTGAATTTACCCTGGTAAAGTTTAATCATATTTTTATGTTAAGTTTGTTTCATATAACAATATTATTACGTTATTTAGTGAATGTCCCCTGGTGAAGTTTAATCGTATCATTATGTTAAGTTTGTTTCATCTTACAATATTATTACGTTATTTAGTGAATGTCCTCTGGTGAAGTTTAATCATACATTTATGTTAAGTTTGTTTTGTATTACAATATTATTACGTTATTTAGTGAATGTCTTCATGGTGAAGTTTAATTTATCATTATGTGAAGTTTGTTTCATGTTACAATATTATTACGTTATTTAGTGAATGTCCTCATGGTGAAGTTTAATGGCATCATTATGTGAAGTTTGTTTCATGTTACAATATTATTACATTATTTAGTGAATGTCCCCTGGTGAAGTTTAATCGTATCTTATGTGAAGTTTGTTTCATATTACAATATTATTACGGTATTTAGTGAATGTCCCCTTGGTGAAGTTTTATCATATCTTTATGTTAATTTGTTTCGTATTACAATATTATTACGTTATTTAGTGAATGTCCCCTGGTGAAGTTTAATCATATCTTTATGTTAATATTATTTCGTGTTACAATATTATTACGTTATTTAGTGAATGTCCCCTTGGTGAAGTTTAATCATATCTTTATGTTAAGTTTGTTTCATATTACAATATTATTACGTTATTTAGTGAATGTCCCCTGGTGAAGTTTAATCATATCATTATGTTAAGTTTGTTTCGTATTACAATATTATTACGTTATTTAGTGAATGTCCCCTGGTGAAGTTTAATCATATCATTATGTTAAGTTTGTTTCGTATTACAATATTATTACGTTATTTAGTGAATGTCCCCTGGTGAAGTTTAATCATATTATTATGTTAAGTTTGTTTCGTATTACAATATTATTACGTTATTTAGTGAATGTCTTCCTGGTGAAGTTTAATCGTATCATTATGTGAAGTTTGTTTCGTATTACAATATTATTACGTTATTTAGTGAATGTCTTCCTGGTGAAGTTTAATCGTATCATTATGTTAAGTTTGTTTCGTATTACAATATTATTACGTTATTTAGTGAATGTCTTCCTGGTGAAGTTTAATCGTATCATTATGTGAAGTTTGTTTCATATTACAATATTATTACGTTATTTAGTGAATGTCTTCCTGGTGAAGTTTAATCGTATCATTATGTTAAGTTTGTTTCATCTTACAATATTATTACGTTATTTAGTGAATGTCCTCTGGTGAAGTTTAATCGTATCATTATGTTAAGTTTGTTTCGTATTACAATATTATTACGTTATTTAGTGAATGTCCCCTGGTGAAGTTTAATCGTATCGTTATGTTAAGTTTGTTTCATATTACAATATTATTACGTTATTTAGTGAATGTCCCCTGGTGAAGTTTAATCGTATCTTTATGTTAAGTTTGTTTCATATTACAATATTATTGTTATTTAGTGAATGTCCCCTGGTGAAGTTTAATCATATCATTATGTTAAGTTTGTTTCATATTACAATATTATTACGTTATTTAGTGAATGTCCCCTGGTGAAGTTTAATCATATTATTATGTTAAGTTTTTTTCATATTACAATATTATTACGTTATTTAGTGAATGTCTTCCTGGTGAAGTTTAATCATATCTTTATGTTAAGTTTGTTTCGTATTACAATATTATTACGTTATTTAGTGAATGTCCCCTGGTGAAGTTTAATCATATCATTATGTTAAGTTTGTTTCAATTTACAATATTATTACGTTATTTAGTGAATGTCCCCTGGTGAAGTTTAATCATATCATTATGTGAAGTTTGTTTCGTATTACAATATTATTACGTTATTTAGTGAATGTCCCCTGGTGAAGTTTAATCATATCTTTATGTTAAGTTTGTTTCGTATTACAATATTATTACGTTATTTAGTGAATGTCCCTTGGTAAAGTTTAATCATATCTTTATGTTAAGTTTGTTTCATATTACAATATTATTACGTTATTTAGTGAATGTCCCCTGGTGAAGTTTAATCGTATCATTATGTTAAGTTTGTTTCATATTACAATATTATTATCTTATTTAGTGAATGTCCCTTGGTGAAGTTTAATCGTATCGTTATGTTAAGTTTGTTTCATCTTACAATATTATTACGTTATTTAGTGAATGTCCTCTTGTGAAGTTTAATCATATGATTATGTTAAGTTTGTTTCATCTTACAATATTATTACGTTATTTAGTGAATGTCCCCTGGTGAAGTTTAATCGTATTATTATGTTAAGTTTGTTTCGTTGTTACAATATTATTACGTTATTTAGTGAATGTCCCCTGGTGAAGTTTAATCATATCATTATGTTGAGTTTGTTTCATATTACAATATTATTACGTTATTTAGTGAATGTCCCCTGGTGAAGTTTAATCGTATCATTATGTGAAGTTTGTTTCATATTACAATATTATTACGTTATTTAGTGAATGTCCCCTGGTGAAGTTTAATCGTATCATTATGTTAAGTTTGTTTCATATTACAATATTATTACGTTATTTAGTGAATGTCCCCTGGTGAAGTTTAATCATATCTTTATGTTAAGTTTGTTTCATATAACTGTATTATTATGTTTTTTAGTGAATGTCCCCTGGTGAAGTTTAATCGTATCGTTATGTTAAGTTTGTTTCATCTCACAATATTATTATGTTATTTAGTGAATGTCCTCTAGTGAAGTTTAATCATACATTTATGTTAAGTTTGTTTTGTATTACACTATTATTACGATATTTAGTGAATGTCTTCATGGTGAAATTTAATGGCATCATTATGTGAAGTTTGTTTCATGTTACAATATTATTACGATATTTAGTGAATGTCCTCATGGTGAAATTTAATGGCATCATTATGTGAAGTTTGTTTCATGTTACAATATTATTACATTATTTAGTGAATGTCCTCCTGGTGAAGATTAATGGCATCATTATGTGAAGTTTGTTTCGTTTTACAATATTATTACGTTATTTAGTGAATGTCCCCGTCGTAACGTTTAATCATATCTTTATGTTAAGTTTCTTTCGTATTACAATATTATTACGTTATTTAGTGAATGTCCTTCTGGTGAAATTTAGTCATATCTTTATGTTAAGTTTGTTTCGTATTACACTATTATTACGTTATTTAGTGAATGTCCCACTGGTGAAGTTTAATTCATTATGTGAAGTTTGTTTCATATTGCAGTTTTATTACGTTATTTAGTGAATGTCCCCCTGGTGGTATTTAATCATATCATTATGTTATGTTTGTTTCAATTTACAATATTATTACGTTATTTAGTGAATGTCCCCCTGGTGAAGTTTAATCGTATCATTATGTGAAGTTTGTTTCGTATTACAATATTATTACGTTATTTAGTGAATGTTCCCCTGGTGAAGTTTAATCATATCTTTATGTTAAGTTTGTTTCGTATTACAATATTATTACGTTATTTAGTGAATGTCCCCTTGGTAAAGTTTAATCATATCTTTATGTTAAGTTTGTTTCATATAACTATATTATTATGTTTTTTAGTGAATGTCCCCTGGTGAAGTTTAATGACATCATTATGTGAAGTTTGTTTCATATTACAATATTATTACGTTATTTAGTGAATGTCCTCCTGGTGAAGTTTAATCGTATCTTATGTTAAGTTTGTTTCATATTACAATATTATTACGTTATTTAGTGAATGTCCCCTTGGTGAAGTTTAATCATATCTTTATGTTAAGTTTGTTTCGTATTACAATATTATTACGTTGTTTAGTGAATGACCCCCTTGTAAAGATTAGTGATGTCTTTATGTTAAGTTTGTTTCGTATTACAATATTATTACGTTATTTAGTGAATATCCCCTGGTGAAGTTTAATCATATCTTTATGTTAAGTTTGTTTCGTATTACAATATTATTACGTTATTTAGTGAATGTCCCCTTGGTGAAGTTTAATCATATCTTTATGTTAAGTTTGTTTCGTATTACAATATTATTACGTCATTTAGTGAATCACCCCCTGGTGAAGTTTAATCATATTTTTATGTTAAGTTTGTTTCGTATTACAATATTATTACGTTATTTAGTGAATTTACCCTGGTAAAGTTTAATCATATCATTATGTTAAGTTTGTTTCATATTACAATATTATTACGTTATTTAGTGAATGTCTTCCTGGTGAAGTTTAATCGTATCATTATGTTAAGTTTGTTTCGTATTACAATATTATTACGTTATTTAGTGAATGTCTTCCTGGTGAAGTTTAATCGTATCATTATGTGAAGTTTGTTTCGTATTACAATATTATTACGTTATTTAGTGAATGTCTTCCTGGTGAAGTTTAATCGTATCATTATGTTAAGTTTGTTTCATATTACAATATTATTACGTTATTTAGTGAATGTCCTCTGGTGAAGTTTAATCGTATCATTATGTTAAGTTTGTTTCGTATTACAATATTATTACGTTATTTAGTGAATGTCCCCTGGTGAAGTTTAATCGTATCGTTATGTTAAGTTTGTTTCATATTACAATATTATTATCTTATTTAGTGAATGTCCCCTTGGTGAAGTTTAATCATATCTTTATGTTAAGTTTGTTTCAGTATTACAATATTATTACGTTATTTAGTGAATGTCCCCTGGTGAAGTTTAATCATATCTTTATGTTAAGTTTGTTTCGTGTTACAATATTATTACGTTATTTAGTGAATGTCCCCTGGTGAAGTTTAATCATATCTTTATGTTAAGTTTGTTTCGTATTACAATATTATTACGTTATTTAGTGAATGTCTTCCTTGTGAAGTTTAATCATATCATTATGTTAAGTTTGTTTCGTATTACAATATTATTACGTTATTTAGTGAATGTCCCCTGGTGAAGTTTAATCGTATTATTATGTTAAGTTTGTTTCGTATTACAATATTATTACGTTATTTAGTGAATGTCTTCCTGGTGAAGTTTAATCGTATCATTATGTGAAGTTTGTTTCGTATTACAATATTATTACGTTATTTAGTGAATGTCTTCCTGGTGAAGTTTAATCGTATCATTATGTGAAGTTTGTTTCGTATTACAATATTATTACGTTATTTAGTGAATGTCTTCCTGGTGAAGTTTAATCGTATCATTATGTTAAGTTTGTTTCGTATTACAATATTATTACGTTATTTAGTGAATGTCTTCCTGGTGAAGTTTAATCGTATCATTATGTGAAGTTTGTTTCGTATTACAATATTATTACGTTATTTAGTGAATGTCCCCTTGGTTAAGTTTAATCGTATTATTATGTTAAGTTTGTTTCATGTTACAATATTATTACGTTATTTAGTGAATGTCCCTGGTGAAGTTTAATCATATCATTATGTTAAGTTTGTTTCATATTACAATATTATTACGTTATTTAGTGAATGTCCCCTGGTGAAGTTTAATCATATCTTTATGTTAAGTTTGTTTCATATTACAATATTATTACGTTATTTAGTGAATGTCCCACTGGTGGTATTTAATCATATCATTATGTTAAGTTTGTTTCAATTTACAATATTATTACGTTATTTAGTGAATGTCCCCCTGGTGAAGTTTAATCGTATCATTATGTGAAGTTTGTTTCGTATTACAATATTATTACGTTATTTAGTGAATGTTCCCCTGGTGAAGTTTAATCATATCTTTATGTTAAGTTTGTTTCGTATTACAATATTATTACGTTATTTAGTGAATGTCCCCTTGGTAAAGTTTAATCATATCTTTATGTTAAGTTTGTTTCATATAACTATATTATTATGTTTTTTAGTGAATGTCCCCTGGTGAAGTTTAATCGTATCGTTATGTTAAGTTTGTTTCATCTCACAATATTATTATCTTATTTAGTGAATGTCCCTTGGTGAAGTTTAATCGTATCGTTATGTTAAGTTTGTTTCATCTCACAATATTATTATGTTATTTAGTGAATGTCCTCTTGTGAAGTTTAATCATATGATTATGTTAAGTTTGTTTCATCTCACAACATTATTACGTGATTTAGTGAATGTCCCCTTGGTGAAGTTTAATCGTATTAATATGTTAAGTTTTTTCGTTGTTACAATATTATTACGTTATTTAGTGAATGTTTTCCTGGTGAAGTTTAATCATATCATTATGTTGAGTTTGTTTCATCTCACAATATTATTACGTATTTAGTGAATGTCCCCCTGGTGAAGTTTAATCGTATCATTATGTTAAGTTTGTTTCATCTTACAATATTATTACGTTATTTAGTGAATGTCCCCTGGTGAAGTTTAATCATATCATTATGTTAAGTTTGTTTCATATTACAATATTATTACGTTATTTAGTGATTGTCTTCCTGGTGAAGTTTAATCAAATCTTTATGTTAAGTTTGTTTCATATAACTGTATTATTATGTTTTTTAGTGAATGTCCCCTGGTGAAGTTTAATCGTATCGTTATGTTAAGTTTGTTTCATCTCACAATATTATTATGTTATTTAGTGAATGTCCTCTAGTGAAGTTTAATCATACATTTATGTTAAGTTTGTTTTGTATTACACTCTTATTACGATATTTAGTGAATGTCTTCATGGTGAAATTTAATGGCATCATTATGTGAAGTTTGTTTCATGTTACAATATTATTACGATATTTAGTGAATGTCCTCATGGTGAAGTTTAATGGCATCATTATGTGAAGTTTGTTTCATGTTACAATATTATTACATTATTTAGTGAATGTCCTCCTGGTGAAGTTTAATGGCATCATTATGTGAAGTTTGTTTCGTTTTACAATATTATTACGTTATTTAGTGAAGGTCCCCGTCGTAACGTTTAATCATATCTTTATGTTAAGTTTCTTTCGTATTACAATATTATTACGTTATTTAGTGAATGTCCTTCTGGTGAAATTTAGTCATATCTTTATGTTAAGTTTGTTTCGTATTACACTATTATTACGTTATTTAGTGAATGTCCCACTGGTGAAGTTTGTTTCATATTGCAGTTTTATTACGTTATTTAGTGAATGTCCCCTGGTGGTATTTAATCATATCATTATGTTATGTTTGTTTCAATTTACAATATTATTACGTTATTTAGTGAATGTCCCCCTGGTGAAGTTTAATCGTATCATTATGTGAAGTTTGTTTCGTATTACAATATTATTACGTTATTTAGTGAATGTTCCCCTGGTGAAGTTTAATCATATCTTTATGTTAAGTTTGTTTCGTATTACAATATTATTACGTTATTTAGTGAATGTCCCCTTGGTAAAGTTTAATCATATCTTTATGTTAAGTTTGTTTCATATAACTATATTATTATGTTTTTTAGTGAATGTCCCCCTGGTGAAGTTTAATGGCATCATTATGTGAAGTTTGTTTCATATTACAATATTATTACGTTATTTAGTGAATGTCCCCCTGGTGAAGTTTAATCGTATGCTTATGTGAAGTTTGTTTCATATTACAACAATATTACGTTATTTAGTGAATGTCCCCTTGGTGAAGTTTAATCATATCTTTATGTTAAGTTTGTTTAGTATTACAATATTATTACGTTATTTAGTGAATGACCCCCTGGTAAAGATTAATCATATCTTTATGTTAACTTTGTTTCGTGTTACACTATTATTACGTTATTTAGTGAATGTCCCCTTGGTGAAGTTTAATCATATCATTATGTTAAGTTTGTTTCGTATTACACTATTATTACGTTATTTAGTGAATGTCCCCTTGGTGAAGTTTAATCATATCTTTATGTTAAGTTTGTTTCGTATTACAATATTATTACGTTATTTAGTTAATGTCTTCCTTGTGAAGTTTAATCATATCATTATGTTAAATTTGTTTCGTATTACAATATTATTACGTTATTTAGTGAATGTTCCCCTGTTGAAGTTTAATCGTATTATTATGTTAAGTTTGTTTCGTATTACAATATTATTACGTTATTTAGTGAATGTCTTCCTGGTGAAGTTTAATCATATCATTATGTGAAGTTTGTTTCGTATTACAATATTATTACGTTATTTAGTGAATGTCTTTCTGGTGAAGTTTAATCGTATCATTATGTGAAGTTTGTTGCGTATTACAATATTATTACGTTATTTAGTGAATGTCCCCTGGTGAAGTTTAATCGTATCATTATGTGAAGTTTGTTTCGTATTACAATATTATTACGTTATTTAGTGAATGTCTTCCTGGTGAAGTTTAATCATATCATTATGTTAAGTTTGTTTCATCTCACAATATTATTACGTTATTTAGTGAATGTCCCCTGGTGAAGTTTAATCATATCATTATGTTAAGTTTGTTTCGTATTACAATATTATTACGTTATTTAGTGAATGTCCCCTGGTGAAGTTTAATCGTATCGTTATGTTAAGTTTGTTTCGTATTACAATATTATTACGTTATTTAGTTAATGTCTTCCTTGTGAAGTTTAATCATATCATTATGTTAAATTTGTTTCGTATTACAATATTATTACGTTATTTAGTGAATGTTCCCCTGTTGAAGTTTAATCGTATTATTATGTTAAGTTTGTTTCGTATTACAATATTATTACGTTATTTAGTGAATGTCTTCCTGATGAAGTTTAATCGTATCATTATGTGAAGTTTGTTTCGTATTACAATATTATTACGTTATTTAGTGAATGTCTTTCTGGTGAAGTTTAATCGTATCATTATGTGAAGTTTGTTGCGTATTACAATATTATTACGTTATTTTGTGAATGTCTTCCTGGTGAAGTTTAATCGTATCATTATGTGAAGTTTGTTTCGTATTACAATATTATTACGTTATTTAGTGAATGTCTTCCTGGTGAAGTTTAATCGTATCATTATGTTAAGTTTGTTTCATCTCACAATATTATTACGTTATTTAGTGAATGTCCTCTAGTGAAGTTTAATCGTATCATTATGTTAAGTTTGTTTCGTATTACAATATCATTACGTTATTTAGTGAATGTCCCCATGATGAAGTTTAATCGTATCGTTATGTTAAGTTTGTTTCATCTCACAATATTATTATCTTATTTAGTGAATGTCCCCTTGGTGAACTTTAATCATATCTTTATGTTAAGTTTGTTTAGTATTACAATATTATTACGTATTTAGTGAATGACCCCCTGGTAAAGATTAGTCATATCTTTATGTTAACTTTGTTTCGTGTTACACTATTATTACGTTATTTAGTGAATGTCCCCTTGGTGAAGTTTAATCATATCTTTATGTTAAGTTTGTTTCGTATTACAATATTATTACGTTATTTAGTTAATGTCTTCCTTGTGAAGTTTAATCATATCATTATGTTAAATTTGTTTCGTATTACAATATTATTACGTTATTTAGTGAATGTTCCCCTGTTGAAGTTTAATCGTATTATTATGTTAAGTTTGTTTCGTATTACAATATTATTACGTTATTTAGTGAATGTCTTCCTGATGAAGTTTAATCGTATCATTATGTGAAGTTTGTTTCGTATTACAATATTATTACGTTATTTAGTGAATGTCTTCCTGGTGAAGTTTAATCGTATCATTATGTGAAGTTTGTTTCGTATTACAATATTATTACGTTATTTAGTGAATGTCTTCCTGGTGAAGTTTAATCGTATCATTATGTTAAGTTTGTTTCGTATTACAATATTATTACGTTATTTTGTGAATGTCCTCCTGGTGAAGTTTAATCGTATCATTATGTGAAGTTTGTTTCATATTACAATATTATTACGTGATTTAGTGAATGTCCCCTTGGTTAAGTTTAATCGTATTATTATGTTAAGTTTTTTTCATGTTACAATATTATTACGTTATTTAGTGAATGTCTTCCTGGTGAAGTTTAATCATATCATTATGTTAAGATTGTTTCATCTCACAATATTATTACATTATTTAGTGAATGTCCCCTGGTGAAGTTTAATCGTATCATTATGTGAAGTTTGTTTCATGTTACAATATTATTACGTTATTTAGTGAATGTCCCACTGGTGGTATTTAATCATATCATTATGTTATGTTTGTTTCAATTTACAATATTATTACGTTATTTAGTGAATGTCCCCCTGGTGAAGTTTAATCGTATCATTATGTGAAGTTTGTTTCGTATTACAATATTATTACGTTATTTAGTGAATGTTCCCCTGGTGAAGTTTAATCATATTTTTATGTTAAGTTTGTTTCGTATTACAATATTATTACGTTATTTAGTGAATGTCCCCTTGGTAAAGTTTAATCATATCTTTATGTTAAGTTTGTTTCCTATAACTATATTATTATGTTTTTTAGTGAATGTCCCCTGGTGAAGTTTAATCGTATCGTTATGTTAAGTGTGTTTCATCTCACAATATTATTATCTTATTTAGTGAATGTCCCTTGGTGAAGTTTAATCGTATCGTTATGTTAAGTTTGTTTCATCTCACAATATTATTATGTTATTTAGTGAATGTCCTCTAGTGAAGTTTAATCATATGATTATGTTAAGTTTGTTTCATCTCACAACATTATTACGTGATTTAGTGAATGTCCCCTTGGTGAAGTTTAATCGTATTAATATGTTAAGTTTTTTCGTTGTTACAATATTATTACGTTATTTAGTGAATGTCTTCCTGGTGAAGTTTAATCATATCATTATGTTGAGTTTGTTTCATCTCACAATATTATTACGTATTTAGTGAATGTCCCCCTGATGAAGTTTAATCGTATCGTTATGTTAAGATTGTTTCATCTCACAATATTATTACATTATTTAGTGAATGTCCCCTGGTGAAGTTTAATCGTATCATTATGTTAAGTTTGTTTCATGTTACAATATTATTACGTTATTTAGTGATTGTCTTCCTGGTGAAGTTTAATCGTATCATTATGTTAAGTTTGTTTCGTATTACAATATTATTACATTATTTAGTGAATGTCCCCTTGGTGAAGTTTAATCGTATCATTATGTTAAGTTTGTTTCATCTTACAATATAATTATGTTATTTAGTGAATGTCTTCCTTACTCCTCCATGAAGTTAAGTCGTTTCATTACGCTAATTTTGTATTATATCATTGTTACGTTATTTATTGATTTACCCTAGCTGGTGAGGGTGAGTTTTTTCATAGCCAACCACGTGGGTGGACGTTCAGTTTCGGTTCACCTTTTCTGGGAGTTCCCTTTACCCAGTAAATGTATTTACACCAAGGTGACCTGGAGGTATTTACTTTGAAGGCAGATGAATATAAGAACATTTTAAAGATAAAAAACATAAGTGAACTGTGAAACAGTAAGAAACTGTCGGTGAATAGCAATTTGTGATTACAAATTTAACATTACCCATTACTTCCACGTTATTAAAATAACGGTCGAAATTACAAAAATGAGATAATGTATAAAGTGTAAAAATATTAATAATTATTTTCAAATACTCTAAACGATGTGGTCTTAACGTGAAATACTGAAAGCCTTAGATCTTCATTCTGTAGGTTCTCCAGATTTCGCTACTTGTTTAATATTAAGGGTCCGAAGCTTTGTTTTTGGTGTACGAGTTCGGAATTGTACATATTTAGCATTATTATTTTGTTGTCAGTTCCTGTGTATATATTTCATTATTATTTTGTTGTCAGTTCCTGTGTATATATTTCATTATTATTTTGTTGTCAGTTCCTGTGTATATATTTCATTATTATTTTGTTGTCAGTTCCTGTGTATATATTTCATTATTATTTTGTTGTCAGTTCCTGTATATATTTTTTAAAAACACGCCGGCATGGCCAGGTGGTTAAGGCGCTCAACTCGTAATCCGAGGGTCGCGTGTTCTAATTCCCATCACATCAAACATGCTCGCCCTTTCAGCCGTGGAGGCGTTATAATGTGACGGTCAATCCTACTATTCGTTGGTAAAAGAGTAGCCCAAGATTTGGCGGTGGGTGGTGATGACTAGCTGCATTCCCTCTTGTCTTACACTGCTGAAGTAGGGACGGCTAGCGCAGATAGCCCTCGTGTAGCTTTACGCGAAAGCTAAAACAAAAAAAAACAATATTTTTAAATAATATCTCGTGCACTGAAAATGTGACAAATGGAAGCAATGTGGGCTGTACGGAAATATATTTCTTGGTTTTAACGAAACTGAATGATCTTAGAATATGTTACTACCAAAAACAACAAACAAAATGTCTTTAATTTAAAGACTACTAGAGTCTTCTCGAAGTATTCTAGAACAACTCTTCGTCATGTAAAATAAAGCGAATAATATTCATTAGGTGGTGTTTTTATCCAACAACTTAGCTGGAAGTTATAATGATAACCACGCGGTACGTTAAAGAGACATTCTATCCTATAAATAGCTTTACATTGGATTATATTAAAACGAAAATGTGTAGAATACATTTTTTACTCGCTTATTTTAAGATTTAAATTATGCTAATCCGGAAAACTATAAGTACATTAATTTCTAGTGATAATATAAAGAAGGATATATATGGAATATTTTTCTTTTCATGTTAAGTGCAGAGAAAATGTTCTTGAATTCCTGACAGATAAATCACTGTTACTCCATTCAAAATATATTTCAGAGACACCACTTAAACAGGTTATAATGAACAAACTACATTTCATTAGATTATCCACATAATATGCATGTCTGCAGACTTGTACTGCTAGAAACTGGTTTTTGATATCCGTGGTGGACAGAGCACAGATAGCCCATTGTATAACTTTATGGTTAATTAAAAACAACAAAACAATCCATATAACATGTTAAAACTGATACGTTGGAAACTTATAAAGAGAACACCAGTTGTTATTAGTACATCAAAACAATATATTAAAATCACCAAATTTAACAATCACTCAACACAAACCACGTGTTAGTAATCAGTGATGTCGAGAAAACCCACTTGTAGAAAAAATATATATGTAAAAACGGCTCGTTTAGGTTGAAAAAACATTTTACGTAGAGGACAGAACAACGTTTTGACCTTCTTCGGTCATCGTCAGGTTCACAAAGAAAAAGGAAACTGACCGGAAGCTGACCACATGTTTGAAAGGGGTTGTGTAAATGTGTGTCGGAATGTAGAGGGCGTGCTTAGATGTTTGATTATATAATTTTATATTATTTATTATATTATTTTTAATATAGGTATAAAGATGTTCCTTTGTATTGGTTTATTTTGGGTTTAAATTGTTGTATAAGTAAGGCTTCTTTAATTTTGCGTTTGTTTATGTTTGTTTCTTTATTTAGTATTTGAGTGTTTTCTATGGTTATGTTGTGTTTATTTGACTTGCAGTGTTCGAAAACGTGTGACGGTGACTTTTTATGATGTTCTTTGAATCTGGTTTCCATTTTTCTACTTGTTTCTCCAATATAGAAGTCGTGGCAGTTATCACATTGTATTTTATAAATAATGTTGGTGTGGTGTTTGTCAGTGTAGTTTTTACATAGTATAGACCTTAGTTTTGTGCCTGGTTTTTGAATAAATTTGGTATTAACTGGAATGTCATATTTTGTTACTAATTTTTGCCAAATGTTGGTTCTTTTTCTGTTGATTTCAGGAATATATGGTATGCAGCAGTGAATGGTTTCATGCCGTTTTTACATATAAATCACATGTTGCTAATATACTTATATAATACTCAAAGCCACTACGTTGAAAATTTACAATAAACAGATCACTTACTGTTTATTCACTCAAAAAATATACAAAAATTGCATATGTTATCACGGCTGTACAATTTATCTGAACCTATGTCTTTTAGCTATTTAAAAAATCAACTAATATATTTGGCTTATAACAAGTACATAACTTTAAACATAATTATTACTATTATTGGTCCAGTTACAAATAGTTCATTATAAGCAGTGTTGATCGGTTCCAAGACAAAATGGTATTCGTTGTCATTGTGTCTATTATTAACAAATTAAAACCAAAATTCCACAACAATCAGCTACTTGTACAAATATACTCTGAAATATAAGAAACTTTTCGATCACAACGTGTTACTTATGATGAAACAGACCTAGGAATGTTTACATACATACGATAAAATAAACTCGAGAAATGTTGAACATTGTTAAAAAACGCGGACTTACTGGAGAGCTTCATTTTGATTGACGTTATTGGTAGGTTAGTTTCTAGAAAGAAATTAATGTAATGTTGTTCTAGACACAGATGTTGGAAGATCTAAAACACAACAAACTTTGTTTAGTTCATAATGAATAGTTAATGTCGCTAATACTATTTGTAACCTCTCGTCTCTTTCATTTCTCGTATCATTCGTTTTCTTATTATATTCCACATATTTAAAAGCAATACAACCAGTATTATTAATTATCGAATATTTACATTTTACAGATTATGTGGTATTTGACACCCAGACGTTTGGAATGGTGACATAAGCGTACATTACTGTTAGAAGTTTTTAGATTTCTTAAACTGAACTGTTTGTTTTTCAAAAACTACAGAAAAACAGCTGGTTTCAGGATTATAATGATAATAATGGATCTAAAGTATCAAACAACACAAGGCTACTCTTTGTGTACATAACACCCAAAAACAACACATAAGTACTATCTGTTTATATTACACATATAAACAACAACAACACATAAGAACTATCTGTGTATATAACACATTAAGACAACAACACTTAAGTACTATCTGTGGGTATAACACATTAAAACAACAACAACACATGAGAACTATCTGTGGGTATAACACATTAAAACAACAACAACACATGAGAACTATCTGTGCATATAACACATTAAAACAACAACAACACAAGTACTATCTGTGGGTATAACACATTAAAACAACAACAACACATAAGTACTATCTGTGGGTATAACACATATAAACAACAACAACACGTAAGTACTATCTGTGTATATAACACATATAAACAACAACAATACATAAGTACTATATATTTATATTACACATATAAAAAAAAACAACAACAACAGATAAGAACTATCTGTGTATATAACACATTAAAACAATAACAACACATAAGTACTAGCTGTGTATATTACACATATAAACAACAACAACACATAAGAACTATCTGTGTATATAACACATTAAAACAACAACAACACTTAAGTACTATCTGTGGGTATATCACATTAAAACAACAACAACACATAAGAACTATCTGTGTATATAACACTTTAAAACAGCAACAACACATAAGTACTATCTGTGTATATAACACATTAAAACAACAACAACACATAAAAACTATCTGTGTATATAACACTTTAAAACAGCAATAACACATAATTACTGTCTGTGGGTATAACACATATAAACAACAACAACACATAAGAACTATCTGTGTATATTACACATATAAACAACAACAACACATAAGTACTATCTGTGTATATAACACATTAAAACAACAACAACACATAAGTACTATCTGTGTATATTACACATATAAACAACAACAACACATAAGAACTCTCTGTGTATATAACACATTAAAACAACAACAACACTTAAGTACTATCTGTGGGTATAACACATTAAAACAACAACAAGACATGAGAACTATCTGTGTATATAACACATTAAAACAACAACAAGACATAAGTACTATCTGTGGGTATAACACATTAAAACAACAACAAGACATAAGTACTATCTGTGGGTATAACACATTAAAACAGCAACAACACATGAGTACTATCTGTGGGTATAACACATATAAACAACAACAACACGTAAGTACTATCTGTGTATATTACACATATAAACAACAACAATACATAAGTACTATCTATTTATATTACACATATAAACAACAACAACACATAAGAACTATCTGTGTACATAACAAATTAAAACAACAACAACAACACATAAGTACAATCTGTGGGTATAACACATTAAAACAACAACAACACATAATAACTATCTCTGTATATAACACTTTAAAACAGCAACAATACATAAGTCCTATCTGTGGGTATAACACATATAAACAACAACAACACATAAGAACTATCTGTGTATATTACACATATAAACAACAACAACACATAAGTACTATCTGTGTATATAACACATTAAAACAACAACAACACATAAGTATTATCTGTGTATATTACACATATAAACAACAACAACACATAAGTACTATCTGTGGGTATAACACATTAAAACAACAACAACACATAAGAACTATCTGTGGGTATAACACATATAAACAACAACAACACATAAGAACTATCTGTGTATATTACACATATAAACAACAACAACACATTAGGACTATCTGTATACATAATACATTAAAACAAGAACACATAAGGGCTATCTGTGTATATAACACATCAAAACAACAACACAAAAATACTGTGTATATAAGATATGAACAACATGTAAACTGGTGGTGTTATGAGAAATTTTAAGACAGGTTGAGTTAAGCCAAATTAAGTCAAAAAGAATGATGATAAAAATCGTTGAAATATTGTAAATGGACATTCCTTCGTTATTACGGCCCGGCACGGTCAGGTGGGTTAAGGCGTTCGACTCATAATCAGAGGGTCGGGGTTCAAATCCCCGTCGCACTAAATATGTTCGCCCTTTCGGCCGTGGGGAGTTATAATGTGACGGTCAATCCTACTATTCGTTGGTAAAAGAGTAGCCTAAGAATTGGTGGTGAGTGGTGATGACTAGCTGCATTCCCTCTAGTCTTACATTGCTAAATTAGGGAAGGTTAGCACAGATAGACCTTGAGTAGCTTTGTGCGAAATTCGAAAACAACAACAACCTTCGTTATTTTTATTAAAGTCACACGGAAAGCTGATGGGAGTCACACGGAAGGCTGATGGGAGTCACACGGAAAGCTGATGAGAGTCACACGGAAGGCTGATGGGAGTCACACGGAAGGCTGATGGGAGTCACACGGGAAGCTGATGGGAGTCACACGGGAAGCTGATAGGAGTCACACGGTAGGCTGATGGGAGTCACACGGAAAGCTGATGGGAGTCACACATATAACCAGTAAACATTTTCATAGCTCATTTTATCAGAAAAATGCCATTAATTGAGAGAAACAGTTATCTTATTTAGAGAAGAATAAATATGGATGAAATGATAAGCCGTCTTTAAATAACATAGTTTCACAACTAAACTCTGAATAATGTATCTATAGCTAATTCGGTACACCAGACAACGTAGGAGTATGAATACAAAAACCCGGAAAGATTAGAGTCGCAAGTGTGCATTGTTGGTGCTATGATTGTTTTGTTTCTGTACAATTGTCCCCGTAACCTTTGATAAAGCAATAAATAAGAACCAGTTTGTTATGGAAGGAGATAAAAAATTTACTTTTATCTGTGTTTGTTTTGGCCTGGCATGACGAAGCGCGTAAGGCGTGCGACTCGTAATCCGAGGGTCGCGGGTTCGCGCCCGCGTCGCGCTAAACATGTTCGCTCTCCCAGCCGTGGGGGCGTATATTGTGACGGTCAATCCCGCTATTCGTTGGTAAAAGAGTAGCCCAAGAGTTGGCGGTGGGTGGTGATGACTAGCTGCCTTCCCTCTAGTCTTACACTGCTAAATTAGGGACGGCTAGCACAGATAGCCCTCAAGGAGCTTTGTGCGAAATTCAAAAACAAACAAACCTAAATAAATATTAATTTAACACAATTCTAGCATCGAATGAATCGATAAGCGAAGGTAGTTTTACTAAGATAAACGCCCACTTTGACTCGAGGACAATTCAAAGTATTTATAATGGTAATAATCGGGTTTTGATACCCGTGATGTGACAATACAGATAACCAATTGCGTATCCTTGTGCTTAACTACAAACCAAGATGAATTCCCCTAATATCTTAACGAGGAGTCGGGCCTTTATAACGCTCAAAATCGAATTTAAATATTCTTGATGGGTTCAGCACAAATAGCCCATTCTGTAGCTGTTCCATTAACAACAAAACTGAGATACATATATTGTAAATAATCAGTCTTGTAATAAGTTTCACATTTTTAGCTCAAGCTATGAACATTTTCATGGTTTATATTTCTTTATTCAGTTCTTGTTGAAACGGTTTTTATTCTGACATTTTCCAAGTTATCCTTTTTGTCTCGTGCCCTTAACATCTTTCCTCTGTCTCAAGTTTTTAAAATTTTGTGTGTGATTTTATTTGCTTTATTTTGTTGTTTTTTGAAATTCGTATTTTAAAATTCTTCACCTTTGAAACTTCTTCGTTATTGTTTGTTTGTTTAGAAGTAAACACAAAGTTACACAATGGGCTATATGTGCTCAGCCCGCCGGGGGGATCAAAACACGGTTTTTAGCGGTGTGAGTCTGCAGAAATACCGCTGTGCCACTTGGGGCGCTGCTCGTTATTACTTTATGATTCAGCCGACTATTTTAAGTATTTCTACTTTTTATAATGATTGTTTATCCAACTATCCTAAAGCAATAATTATGCTTTCCAATCGGTCTCTTCTACATTTATGGATACTTGTGTTTCTTATTTTGTCATTTCTCTTACTGTATTTCTCTGTCGTTTGGTCTACGACTATGAACTCTCATTTCTCTTACCGTATTTCTCTGTCGTTCTGTCTACGACTATCACAGTGAACTATTACTATCTTCTGAATCTCTAAAGAAGACGTCACAGTGAACTATTACTATCTTCTGAATCCCTAAAGAAGACATCACAGTGAACTATTACTATCTTCTGAATCTCTAAAGAAGACGACTATTAACCCTCATTTCACAGTGAACTATTACTATCTTCTGAATCTCTAAAGAAGACATCACAGTGAACTATTACTATCTTCTGAATCTCTAAAGAAGACATCACAGTGAACTATTACTATCTTCTGAATCTCTAAAGAAGACGTCACAGTGAACTATTACTATCTTCTGAATCTCTAAAGAAGACGTCACAGTGAACTATTACATCTTCTGAATGAAGACATCACAGTGAACTATTACTATCTTCTGAATCTCACAGTGAACTAAATCTTCTGAAGACGACACAGTGAACTATTACTATCTTCTGAATCTCTAAAGAAGACATCACAGTGAACTATTACTATCTTCTGAATCTCTAAAGAAGACTATCACAATCTGAACTATTACTATCTTCTGAATCTCTAAAGAAGACGTCACAGTGAACTATTACTATCTTCTGAATCTCTAAAGAAGACGTCACAGTGAACTATTACTATCTTCTGAATCTCTAAAGAAGCCTCACGGTGAACTATTACTATCTTCTGAATCTCTAAAGAAGACTTTACAGTGAACTATTACTATCTTCTGAATCTCTAAAGAAGACGTCACAGTGAACTATTACTATCTTCTGAATCTCTAAAGAAGACGTCACAGTGAACTATTACTATCTTTTAAATCTCTAAAGAAGACGTCACAGTGAACTATTACTATCTTCTGAAACCCTAAAGAAGAAGTCACAGTGAACTGTTAATATCTTCTGAATCTCTAAAGAAGTCGTCACAGTGAACTATTACTATCTTCTGAATCTCTAAAGAACAGTGAACTATTACTATCTCACAGTGAACTATTACTATCTTCTGAATCTCTAAAGAAGACATCACAGTGAACTATTACTATCTTCTGAATCTCTAAAGAAGACAGTCACAGTGAACTATTACTATCTTCTGAATCTCTAAAGAAGACGAACTCACAGTGAACTATTACTATCTTCTGAATCTCTAAAGAAGACATCACAGTGAACTATTACTATCTTCTGAATCTCTAAAGAAGACATCACAGTGAACTATTACTATCTTCTGAATCTCTAAAGAAGACGTCACAGTGAACTATTACTATCTTCTGAATCTCTAAAGAAGACGTCACAGTGAACTATTACTATCTTCTGAATCTCTAAAGAAGACGTCACAGTGAACTATTACTATCTTCTGAATCTCTAAAGAAGACATCACAGTGAACTATTACTATCTTCTGAATCTCTAAAGAAGACGTCACAGTGAACTATTACTATCTTCTGAATCTCTAAAGAAGACGTCACAGTGAACTGTTACTATCTTCTGAATATCTAAAGAAGACATCACAGTGAACTATTACTATCTTCTGAATCTCTAAAGAAGACATCACAGTGAACTATTACTATCTTCTGAATCTCTAAAGAAGACGTCACAGTGAACTATTACTATCTTCTGAATCTCTAAAGAAGACATCACAGTGAACTATTACTATCTTCTGAATCTCTAAAGAAGACGTCACAGTGAACTATTACTATCTTCTGAATCTCTAAAGAAGACGTCACAGTGAACTATTACTATCTTCTGAATCTCTAAAGAAGACATCACAGTGAACTATTACTATCTTCTGAATCTCTAAAGAAGACATCACAGTGAACTGAACTATTAAAGAAGACTATCTTTTGAATCTCTAAAGAAGACATCACAGTGAACTATTACTATCTTCTGAATCTCTAAAGAAGACGTCACAGTGAACTATTACTATCTTCTGAATCTCTAAAGAAGACGTCACAGTGAACTATTACTATCTTCTGAATCTCTAAAGAAGACGTCACAGTGAACTATTACTATCTTCTGAATCTCTAAAGAAGACGTCACAGTGAACTATTACTATCTTCTGAATCTCTAAAGAAGACGTCACAGTGAACTATTACTATCTTCTGAATCTCTAAAGAAGACATCACAGTGAACTATTACTATCTTCTGAATCTCTAAAGAAGACATCACAGTGAACTATTACTATCTTCTGAATCTCTAAAGAAGACATCACAGTGAACTATTACTATCTTCTGAATCTCTAAAGAAGACGTCACAGTGAACTATTACTATCTTCTGAATCTCTAAAGAAGACGTCACAGTGAACTATTACTATCTTCTGAATCTCTAAAGAAGACATCACAGTGAACTATTACTATCTTCTGAATCTCTAAAGAAGACGTCACAGTGAACTATTACTATCTTCTGAATCTCTAAAGAAGACTATACAGTGAACTGTTACTATCTTCTGAATCTCTGAAGAAGACATCACAGTGAACTATTACTATCTTCTGAATCTCTAAAGAAGACATCACAGTGAACTATTACTATCTTCTGAATCTCTAAAGAAGACGTCACAGTGAACTATTACTATCTTCTGAATCTATCTAAAAAGAAGACGTCACAGTGAACTATTACTATCTTCTGAATCTCTAAAGAAGACGTCACAGTGAACTATTACTATCTTCTGAATCTCTAAAGAAGACGTCACAGTGAACTATTACTATCTTCTGAATCTCTAAAGAAGACGTCACAGTGAACTATTACTATCTTCTGAATCTCTAAAGAAGACATCACAGTGAACTATTACTATCTTCTGAATCTCTAAAGAAGACGTCACAGTGAACTATTACTATCTTCTGAATCTCTAAAGAATCTCTAAAGAGACATCACAGTGAACTATTACTATCTTCTGAATCTCTAAAGAAGACGTCACAGTGAACTATTACTATCTTCTGAATCTCTAAAGAAGACGTCACAGTGAACTATTACTATCTTCTGAATCTCTAAAGAAGACATCACAGTGAACTATTACTATCTTCTGAATCTCTAAAGAAGACGTCACAGTGAACTATTACTATCTTCTGAATCTCTAAAGAAGACGTCACAGTGAACTATTACTATCTTCTGAATCTCTAAAGAAGACGTCACAGTGAACTATTACTATCTTCTGAATCTCTAAAGAAGACGTCACAGTGAACTATTACTATCTTCTGAATCTCTAAAGAAGACGTCACAGTGAACTATTACTATCTTCTGAATCTCTAAAGAAGACGTCACAGTGAACTATTACTATCTTCTAAACGTCTAAAGAAGCCTCACGGTGAACTATTACTATCTTCTGAATCTCTAAAGAAGACGTCACAGTGAACTATTACTATCTTCTGAATCTCTAAAGAAGACGTCACAGTGAACTATTACTATCTTCTGAATCTCTAAAGAAGACGTCACAGTGAACTATTACTATCTTCTGAATCTCTAAAGAAGACATCACAGTGAACTATTACTATCTTCTGAATCTCTAAAGAAGACATCACAGTGAACTATTACTATCTTCTGAATCTCTAAAGAAGACATCACAGTGAACTATTACTATCTTCTGAATCTCTAAAGAAGACGTCACAGTGAACTATTACTATCTTCTGAATCTCTAAAGAAGACGTCACAGTGAACTATTACTATCTTCTGAATCTCTAAAGAAGACGTCACAGTGAACTATTACTATCTTCTGAATCTCTAAAGAAGACACAGTGAACTATTACACAGTCACAGTGAACTGTTACTATCTTCTGAATCTCTAAAGAAGACATCACAGTGAACTATTACTATCTTCTGAATCTCTAAAGAAGACTATACAGTGAACTATTACTATCTTCTGAATCTCTAAACAAGACGTCACAGTGAACTATTACTATCTTCTGAATCTCTAAAGAAGACTATACAGTGAACTCTTACTATCTTCTGAATCTCTAAAGAGAGACATCACAGTGAACTATTACTATCTTCTGAATCTCTAAAGAAGACTATTACTATCTTCTGAATCTCTAAAGAAGACATCACAGTGAACTATTACTATCTTCTGAATCTCTAAAGAAGACATCACAGTGAACTATTACTATCTTCTGAATCTCTAAAGAAGACATCACAGTGAACTATTACTATCTTCTGAATCTCTAAAGAAGACATCACAGTGAACTATTACTATCTTCTGAATCTCTAAAGAAGACGTCACAGTGAACTATTACTATCTTCTGAATCTCTAAAGAAGACGTCACAGTGAACTATTACTATCTTCTGAATCTCTAAAGAAGACGTCACAGTGAACTATTACTATCTTCTGAATCTCTAAAGAAGACGTCACAGTGAACTATTACTATCTTCTGAATCTCTAAAGAAGACGTCACAGTGAACTATTACTATCTTCTGAATCTCTAAAGAAGACATCACAGTGAACTATTACTATCTTCTGAATCTCTAAAGAAGACGTCACAGTGAACTATTACTATCTTCTGAATCTCTAAAGAAGACGTCACAGTGAACTATTACTATCTTCTGAATCTCTAAAGAAGACATCACAGTGAACTATTACTATCTTCTGAATCTCTAAAGAAGACATCACAGTGAACTATTACTATCTTCTGAATCTCTAAAGAAGACTGAACTATTACTATCTTCTGAATCTCTAAAGAAGACGTCACAGTGAACTATTACTATCTTCTGAATCTCTAAACTATTACTATCTTCTGAATCTCTAAAGAAGACGTCACAGTGAACTATTACTATCTTCTGAATCTCTAAAGAAGACGTCACAGTGAACTATTACTATCTTCTGAATCTCTAAAGAAGACGTCACAGTGAACTATTACTATCTTCTGAATCTCTAAAGAAGACGTCACAGTGAACTATTACTATCTTCTGAATCTCTAAAGAAGACATCACAGTGAACTATTACTATCTTCTGAATCTCTAAAGAAGACGTCACAGTGAACTATTACTATCTTCTGAATCTCTAAAGAAGACGTCACAGTGAACTATTACTATCTTCTGAATCTCTAAAGAAGACTATACAGTGAACTGTTACTATCTTCTGAATCTCTTCTGAATCTCTAAAGAAGACATCACAGTCACAGTGAACTATTACTATCTTCTGAATCTCTAAAGAAGACATCACAGTGAACTATTACTATCTTCTGAATCTCTAAAGAAGACGTCACAGTGAACTATTACTATCTTCTGAATCTCTAAAGAAGACGTCACAGTGAACTATTACTATCTTCTGAATCTCTAAAGAAGACATCACAGTGAACTATTACTATCTTCTGAATCTCTAAAGAAGACGTCACAGTGAACTATTACTATCTTCTGAATCTCTAAAGAAGACGTCACAGTGAACTATTACTATCTTCTGAATCTCTAAAGAAGACATCACAGTGAACTATTACTATCTTCTGAATCTCTAAAGAAGACGTCACAGAACTATTACTATCTTCTGAATCTCTAAAGAAGACACACAGTGAACTATTACTATCTTCTGAATCTCTAAAGAAGACGTCACAGTGAACTATTACTATCTTCTGAATCTCTAAAGAAGACGTCACAGTGAACTATTACTATCTTCTGAATCTCTAAAGAAGACATCACAGTGAACTATTACTATCTTCTGAATCTCTGAATCTCTAAAGAAGACGTCATAGTGAACTATTACTATCTTCTGAATCTCTAAAGAAGACGTCACAGTGAACTATTACTATCTTCTGAATCTCTAAAGAAGACATCACAGTGAACTATTACTATCTTCTGAATCTCTAAAGAAGACGTCACAGTGAACTATTACTATCTTCTGAATCTCTAAAGAAGACGTCACAGTGAACTATTACTATCTTCTGAATCTCTAAAGAAGACGTCACAGTGAACTATTACTATCTTCTGAATCTCTAAAGAAGACGTCACAGTGAACTATTACTATCTTCTGAATCTCTAAAGAAGACGTCACAGTGAACTATTACTATCTTCTGAATCTCTAAAGAAGACGTCACAGTGAACTATTACTATCTTCTGAATCTCTAAAGAAGACATCACAGTGAACTATTACTATCTTCTGAATCTCTAAAGAAGACATCACAGTGAACTATTACTATCTTCTGAATCTCTAAAGAAGACATCACAGTGAACTATTACTATCTTCTGAATCTCTAAAGAAGACATCACAGTGAACTATTACTATCTTCTGAATCTCTAAAGAAGACATCACAGTGAACTATTACTATCTTCTGAATCCCTAAAGAAGACATCACAGTGAACTATTACTATCTTCTGAATCCCTAAAGAAGACATCACAGTGAACTATTACTATCTTCTGAATCTCTAAAGAAGACGTCACAGTGAACTATTACTATCTTCTGAATCTCTAAAGAAGACGTCACAGTGAACTATTACTATCTTCTGAATCTCTAAAGAAGACGTCACAGTGAACTATTACTATCTTCTGAATCTCTAAAGAAGACGTCACAGTGAACTATTACTATCTTCTGAATCTCTAAAGAAGACGTCACAGTGAACTATTACTATCTTCTGAATCTCTAAAGAAGACACATCACAGTGAACTATTACTATCTTCTGAATCTCTAAAGAAGACGTCACAGTGAACTATTACTATCTTCTGAATCTCTAAAGAAGACGTCACAGTGAACTATTACTATCTTCTGAATCTCTAAAGAAGACGTCACAGTGAACTATTACTATCTTCTAAACGTCTAAAGAAGCCTCACGGTGAACTATTACTATTTTCTGAATCTCTAAAGAAGACGTCACAGTGAACTATTACTATCTTCTGAATCTCTAAAGAAGACATCACAGTGAACTATTACTATCTTCTGAATCTCTAAAGAAGACATCACAGTGAACTATTACTATCTTCTGAATCTCTAAAGAAGACATCACAGAAGACAGACAGTGAACTATTATCTTCTGAATCTCTAAAGAAGACTGAACTATTACTATCTTCTGAATCTCTAAAGAAGACATCACAGTGAACTATTACTATCTTCTGAATCTCTAAAGAAGACATCACAGTGAACTATTACTATCTTCTGAATCTCTAAAGAAGACTCACGGTGAACTATTACTATCTTCTGAATCTCTAAAGAAGACGTCACAGTGAACTATTACTATCTTCTGAATCTCTAAAGAAGACGTCACAGTGAACTATTACTATCTTCTGAATCTCTAAAGAAGACGTCACAGTGAACTATTACTATCTTCTGAATCTCTAAAGAAGACGTCACAGTGAACTATTACTATCTTCTGAATCTCTAAAGAAGACGTCACAGTGAACTATTACTATCTTCTGAATCTCTAAAGAAGACATCACAGTGAACTATTACTATCTTCTGAATCTCTAAAGAACAGTGAACTATCATCTTCTGAATCTCTAAAGAAGACATCACAGTGAACTATTACTATCTTCTGAATCTCTAAAGAAGACGTCACAGTGAACTATTACTATCTTCTGAATCTCTAAAGAAGACGTCACAGTGAACTATTACTATCTTCTGAATCTCTAAAGAAGACGTCACAGTGAACTATTACTATCTTCTGAATCTCTAAAGAAGACGTCACAGTGAACTATTACTATCTTCTCACAGAATCTATCTTCTGAAAGAAGACATCACAGTGAACTATTACTATCTTCTGAATCTCTAAAGAAGACATCACAGTGAACTATTACTATCTTCTGAATCTCTAAAGAAGAACTATTACTATCTTCTGAATCACAAGAAGTGTGAACTATTACTATCTTCTGAATCTCTAAAGAAGACGTCATTACTATTACTTCTGAATCTCTAAAGAAGCCTCACGGTGAACTATTACTATCTTCTGAATCTCTAAAGAAGACGTCACAGTGAACTATTACTATCTTCTGAATCTCTAAAGAAGACATCACAGTGAACTATTACTATCTTCTGAATCTCTAAAGAAGCCTCACGGTGAACTATTACTATCTTCTGAATCTCTAAAGAAGACAGTGAACTATTACTATCTTCTGAATCTCTAAAGAAGACGTCACAGTGAACTATTACTATCTTCTGAATCTCTAAAGAACTATTACTATCTTCTGAATCACAGTGAACTATTACTATTTTCTGAATCTCTAACGAAGACGTCACAGTGAACTATTACTATCTTCTGAATCTCTAAAGAAGACGTCACAGTGAACTATTACTATCTTCTGAATCTCTAAAGAAGACATCACAGTGAACTATTACTATCTTCTGAATCTCTAAAGAAGTGAACTATCACAGTGAACTATTACTATCTTCTGAATCTCTAAAGAAGACGTCACAGTGAACTATTACTATCTTCTGAATCTCTAAAGAAGACGTCACAGTGAACTATTACTATCTTCTGAATCTCTAAAGAAGACGTCACAGTGAACTATTACTATCTTCTGAATCTCTAAAGAAGACGTCACAGTGAACTATTACTATCTTCTGAATCTCTAAAGAAGACGTCACAGTGAACTATTACTATCTTCTGAATCTCTAAAGAAGACGTCACAGTGAACTATTACTATCTTCTGAATCTCTAAAGAAGACATCACAGTGAACTATTACTATCTTCTGAATCTCTAAAGAAGACGTCACAGTGAACTATTACTATCTTCTGAATCTCTAAAGAAGACATCACAGTGAACTATTACTATCTTCTGAATCTCTAAAGAAGACATCACAGTGAACTATTACTATCTTCTGAATCTCTAAAGAAGACGTCACAGTGAACTATTACTATCTTCTGAATCTCTAAAGAAGACGTCACAGTGAACTATTACTATCTTCTGAATCTCTAAAGAAGACGTCACAGTGAACTATTACTATCTTCTGAATGAACTATATTACTATCTTCTGAATCTCTAAAGAAGACGTCACAGTGAACTATTACTATCTTCTGAATCTCTAAAGAAGACATCACAGTGAACTATTACTATCTTCTGAATCTCTAAAGAAGACATCACAGTGAACTATTACTATCTTCTGAATCTCTAAAGAAGACGTCACAGTGAACTATTACTATCTTCTGAATCTCTAAAGAAGACGTCACAGTGAACTATTACTATCTTCTGAATCTCTAAAGAAGACATCACAGTGAACTATTACTATCTTCTGAATCTCTAAAGAAGACATCACAGTGAACTATTACTATCTTCTGAATCTCTAAAGAAGACATCACAGTGAACTATTACTATCTTCTGAATCTCTAAAGAAGACGTCACAGTGAACTATTACTATCTTCTGAATCTCTAAAGAAGACATCACAGTGAACTATTACTATCTTCTGAATCTCTAAAGAAGACATCACAGTGAACTATTACTATCTAATCTCTAAAGAAGACTTGAACTGAATCTCTAAAGAAGACATCACAGTGAACTATTACTATCTTCTGAATCTCTAAAGAAGACATCACAGTGAACTATTACTATCTTCTGAATCTCTAAAGAAGACATCACAGTGAACTATTACTATCTTCTGAATCTCTAAAGAAGACATCACAGTGAACTATTACTATCTTCTGAATCTCTAAAGAAGACATCACAGTGAACTATTACTATCTTCTGAATCTCTAAAGAAGACGTCACAGTGAACTATTACTATCTTCTGAATCTCTAAAGAAGACGTCACAGTGAACTATTACTATCTTCTGAATCTCTAAAGAAGACGTCACAGTGAACTATTACTATCTTCTGAATCTCTAAAGAAGACGTCACAGTGAACTATTACTATCTTCTGAATCTCTAAAGAAGACGTCACAGTGAACTATTACTATCTTCTGAATCTCTAAAGAATCTCTACAGTGAATTACTTCTGATCACTCTAGTGTGAACTATTACTATCTTCTGAATCTCTAAAGAAGACGTCACAGTGAACTATTACTATCTTCTGAATCTCTAAAGAAGACGTCACAGTGAACTATTACTATCTTCTGAATCTCTAAAGAAGACGTCACAGTGAACTATTACTATCTTCTGAATCTCTAAAGAAGACGTCACAGTGAACTATTACTATCTTCTGAATCTCTAAAGAAGACATCACAGTGAACTATTACTATCTTCTGAATCTCTAAAGAAGACATCACAGTGAACTATTACTATCTTCTGAATCTCTAAAGAAGACGTCACAGTGAACTATTACTATCTTCTGAATCTCTAAAGAAGACATCACGGTGAACTATTACTATCTTTTAAATCTCTAAAGAAGACGTCACAGTGAACTATTACTATCTTCTGAATCTCTAAAGAAGACATCACAGTGAACTATTACTATCTTCTGAATCTCTAAAGAAGACGTCACAGTGAACTATTACTATCTTCTGAATCTCTAAAGAAGACTGAACTATTACTATCTTCTGAATCTCTAAAGAAGACATCACAGTGAACTATTACTATCTTCTGAATCTCTAAAGAAGACATCACAGTGAACTATTACTATCTTCTGAATCTCTAAAGAAGACATCACAGTGAACTATTACTATCTTCTGAATCTCTAAAGAAGACGTCACAGTGAACTATTACTATCTTCTGAATCTCTAAAGAAGACATCACAGTGAACTATTACTATCTTCTGAATCTCTAAAGAAGACATCACAGTGAACTATTACTATCTTCTGAATCCCTAAAGAAGACATCACAGTGAACTATTATTATCTTGAGAAACCCTGAAGAAGACATCACAGTGAACTATTACATTCTTCTGAATCCCTAAAGAAGACGTCACAGTGAACTATTACTATCTTCTGAATCTCTAAAGAAGACGTCACAGTGAACTATTACTATCTTCTGAATCTCTAAAGAAGACGTCACAGTGAACTATTACTATCTTCTGAATCTCTAAAGAAGACGTCACAGTGAACTATTACTATCTTCTGAATCTCTAAAGAAGACATCACAGTGAACTATTACTATCTTCTGAATCTCTAAAGAAGCCTCACGGTGAACTATTACTATCTTCTGAATCTCTAAAGAAGACAACTATTACTATCTTCTAAACGTCTAAAGAAGCCTCACGGTGAACTATTACTATCTTCTGAATCTCTAAAGAAGACGTCACAGTGAACTATTACTATCTTCTGAATCTCTAAAGAAGACATCACAGTGAACTATTACTATCTTCTGAATCTCTAAAGAAGACGTCACAGTGAACTATTACTATCTTCTGAATCTCTAAAGAAGACGTCACAGTGAACTATTACTATCTTCTGAATCTCTAAAGAAGACGTCACAGTGAACTATTACTATCTTCTGAATCTCTAAAGAAGACGTCACAGTGAACTATTACTATCTTCTGAATCTCTAAAGAAGACGTCACAGTGAACTATTACTATCTTCTGAATCTCTAAAGAAGACATCACAGTGAACTATTACTATCTTCTGAATCTCTAAAGAAGACATCACAGTGAACTATTACTATCTTCTGAATCTCTAAAGAAGACGTCACAGTGAACTATTACTATCTTCTGAATCTCTAAAGAAGACATCACAGTGAACTATTACTATCTTCTGAATCTCTAAAGAAGACATCACAGTGAACTATTACTATCTTCTGAATCTCTAAAGAAGTGAACTATCTTCTGAATCTCTAAAGTCACAGTGAACTATTACTATCTTCTGAATCTCTAAAGAAGACATCACAGTGAACTATTACTATCTTCTGAATCTCTAAAGAAGACGTCACAGTGAACTATTACTATCTTCTGAATCTCTAAAGAAGACATCACAGTGAACTATTACTATCTTCTGAATCTCTAAAGAAGACATCACAGTGAACTATTACTATCTTCTGAATCTCTAAAGACGTCACAGTGAAAGACAAGAAGACACAGTGAACTATTACTATCTTCTGAATCTCTAAAGAAGACGTCACAGTGAACTATTACTATCTTCTGAATCTCTAAAGAAGACATCACAGTGAACTATTACTATCTTCTGAATCTCTAAAGAAGACATCACAGTGAACTATTACTATCTTCTGAATCTCTAAAGAAGACGTCACAGTGAACTATTACTATCTTCTGAATCTCTAAAGAAGACATCACAGTGAACTATTACTATCTTCTGAATCTCTAAAGAAGACGTCACAGTGAACTATTACTATCTTCTGAATCTCTAAAGAAGACGTCACAGTGAACTATTACTATCTTCTGAATCTCTAAAGAAGACATCACAGTGAACTATTACTATCTTCTGAATCTCTAAAGAAGACATCTTTTTGAACTATTACTATCTTCTGAATCTCTAAAGAAGACGTCACAGTGAACTATTACTATCTTCTGAATCTCTAAAGAAGACGTCACAGTGAACTATTACTATCTTCTGAATCTCTAAAGAAGACGTCACAGTGAACTAACTATCTTCTGAATCTCTAAAGAAGACATCACAGTGAACTATTACTATCTTCTGAAAGAAGACGTCACAGTGAACTATTACTATCTTCTGAAGACGTCACACAGTGAACTATTACTATCTTCTGAATCTCTAAAGAAGACATCACAGTGAACTATTACTATCTTCTGAATCTCTAAAGAAGACATCACAGTGAACTATTACTATCTTCTGAATCTCTAAAGAAGACATCACAGTGAACTATTACTATCTTCTGAATCTCTAAAGAAGACGTCACAGTGAACTATTACTATCTTCTGAATCTCTAAAGAAGACATCACAGTGAACTATTACTATCTTCTGAATCTCTAAAGAAGACATCACAGTGAACTATTACTATCTTCTGAATCTCTAAAGAAGACATCACAGTGAACTATTACTATCTTCTGAATCTCTAAAGAAGACATCACAGTGAACTATTACTATCTTCTGAATCTCTAAAGAAGACATCACAGTGAACTATTACTATCTTCTGAATCTCTAAAGAAGACATCACAGTGAACTATTACTATCTTCTGAATCTCTAAAGAAGACGTCACAGTGAACTATTACTATCTTCTGAATCTCTAAAGAAGACGTCACAGTGAACTATTACTATCTTCTGAATCTCTAAAGAAGACGTCACAGTGAACTATTACTATCTTCTGAATCTCTAAAGAAGACGTCACAGTGAACTATTACTATCTTCTGAATCTCTAAAGAAGACGTCACAGTGAACTATTACTATCTTCTGAATCTCTAAAGAAGACGTCACAGTGAACTATTACTATCTTCTGAATCTCTAAAGAAGACATCACAGTGAACTATTACTATCTTCTGAATCTCTAAAGAAGACATCACAGTGAACTATTACTATCTTCTGAATCTCTAAAGAAGACATCACAGTGAACTATTACTATCTTCTGAATCTCTAAAGAAGACATCACAGTGAACTATTACTATCTTCTGAATCTCTAAAGAAGACATCACAGTGAACTATTACTATCTTCTGAATCTCTAAAGAAGACGTCACAGTGAACTTGAACTACAGTGAACTATTACTATCTTCTGAATCTCTAAAGAAGACGTCACAGTGAACTATTACTATCTTCTGAATCTCTAAAGAAGACGTCACAGTGAACTATTACTATCTTCTGAATCTCTAAAGAAGACGTCACAGTGAACTATTACTATCTTCTGAATCTCTAAAGAAGACGTCACAGTGAACTATTACTATCTTCTGAATCTCTAAAGAAGACATCACAGTGAACTATTACTATCTTCTGAATCTCTAAAGAAGACATCACAGTGAACTATTACTATCTTCTGAATCTCTAAAGAAGACATCACAGTGAACTATTACTATCTTCTGAATCTCTAAAGAAGACATCACAGTGAACTATTACTATCTTCTGAATCTCTAAAGAAGACATCACAGTGAACTATTACTATCTTCTGAATCTCTAAAGAAGACATCACAGTGAACTATTACTATCTTCTGAATCTCTAAAGAAGACGTCACAGTGAACTATTACTATCTTCTGAATCTCTAAAGAAGACGTCACAGTGAACTATTACTATCTTCTGAATCTCTAAAGAAGACGTCACAGTGAACTATTACTATCTTCTGAATCTCTAAAGAAGACGTCACAGTGAACTATTACTATCTTCTGAATCTCTAAAGAAGACGTCACAGTGAACTATTACTATCTTCTGAATCTCTAAAGAAGACATCACAGTGAACTATTACTATCTTCTGAATCTCTAAAGAAGACATCACAGTGAACTATTACTATCTTCTGAATCTCTAAAGAAGACATCACAGTGAACTATTACTATCTTCTGAATCTCTAAAGAAGACATCACAGTGAACTATTACTATCTTCTGAATCTCTAAAGAAGACATCACAGTGAACTATTACTATCTTCTGAATCTCTAAAGAAGACATCACAGTGAACTATTACTATCTTCTGAATCTCTAAAGAAGACATCACAGTGAACTATTACTATCTTCTGAATCTCTAAAGAAGACGTCACAGTGAACTATTACTATCTTCTGAATCTCTAAAGAAGACATCACAGTGAGAAGAACTGAACTATTACTATCTTCTGAATCTCTAAAGAAGACGTCACAGTGAACTATTACTATCTTCTGAATCTCTAAAGAAGACGTCACAGTGAACTATTACTATCTTCTGAATCTCTAAAGAAGTGAACTATTACTATCTTCTGAATCACACAGTGAACTATTACTATCTTCTGAATCTCTAAAGAAGACATCACAGTGAACTATTACTATCTTCTGAATCTCTAAAGAACACAGTGAACTATTACTATCTTCTGAATCTCTAAAGAAGACATCACAGTGAACTATTACTATCTTCTGAATCTCTAAAGAAGACATCACAGTGAACTATTACTATCTTCTGAATCTCTAAAGAAGACATCACAGTGAACTATTACTATCTTCTGAATCTCTAAAGAAGACGTCACAGTGAACTATTACTATCTTCTGAATCTCTAAAGAAGACGTCACAGTGAACTATTACTATCTTCTGAATCTCTAAAGAAGACGTCACAGTGAACTATTACTATCTTCTGAATCTCTAAAGAAGACGTCACAGTCACAGTGAACTAACTATTACTATCTTCTGAATCTCTAAAAGACGTCACAGTGAACTATTACTATCTTCTGAATCTCTAAAGAAGACACAGTGAACTATTACTATCTTCTGAATCTCTAAAGTCACAGTGAACTATTACTATCTTCTGAATCTCTAAAGAAGACATCACAGTGAACTATTACTATCTTCTGAATCTCTAAAGAAGACATCACAGTGAACTATTACTATCTTCTGAATCTCTAAAGAAGACGTCACAGTGAACTATTACTATCTTCTGAATCTCTAAAGAAGACATCACAGTGAACTATTACTATCTTCTGAATCTCTAAAGAAGACGTCACAGTGAACTATTACTATCTTCTGAATCTCTAAAGAAGACGTCACAGTGAACTATTACTATCTTCTGAATCTCTAAAGAAGACGTCACAGTGAACTATTACTATCTTCTGAATCTCTAAAGAAGACGTCACAGTGAACTATTACTATCTTCTGAATCTCTAAAGAAGACGTCACAGTGAACTATTACTATCTTCTGAATCTCTAAAGAAGACGTCACAGTGAACTATTACTATCTTCTGAATCTCTAAAGAAGACGTCACAGTGAACTATTACTATCTTCTGAATCTCTAAAGAAGACGTCACAGTGAACTATTACTATCTTCTGAATCTCTAAAGAAGACGTCACAGTGAACTATTACTATCTTCTGAATCTCTAAAGAAGACATCACAGTGAACTATTACTATCTTCTGAATCTCTAAAGAAGACATCACAGTGAACTATTACTATCTTCTGAATCTCTAAAGAAGACATCACAGTGAACTATTACTATCTTCTGAATCTCTAAAGAAGACATCACAGTGAACTATTACTATCTTCTGAATCTCTAAAGAAGACATCACAGTGAACTATTACTATCTTCTGAATCTCTAAAGAAGACGTCACAGTGAACTATTACTATCTTCTGAATCTCTAAAGAAGACGTCACAGTGAACTATTACTATCTTCTGAATCTCTAAAGAAGACATCACAGTGAACTATTACTATCTTCTGAATCTCTAAAGAAGACATCACAGTGAACTATTACTATCTTCTGAATCTCTAAAGAAGACGTCACAGTGAACTATTACTATCTTCTGAATCTCTAAAGAAGACGTCACAGTGAACTATTACTATCTTCTGAATCTCTAAAGAAGACGTCACAGTGAACTATTACTATCTTCTGAATCTCTAAAGAAGACGTCACAGTGAACTATTACTATCTTCTGAATCTCTAAAGAAGACGTCACAGTGAACTATTACTATCAATCTCTAAAGAAGACATCACAGTGAACTATTACTATCTTCTGAATCTAAAGAAGACATCACAGTGAACTATTACTATCTTCTGAATCTCTAAAGAAGACATCACAGTGAACTATTACTATCTTCTGAATCTCTAAAGAAGACATCACAGTGAACTATTACTATCTTCTGAATCTCTAAAGAAGACGTCACAGTGAACTATTACTATCTTCTGAATCTCTAAAGAAGACGTCACAGTGAACTATTACTATCTTCTGAATCTCTAAAGAAGACGTCACAGTGAACTATTACTATCTTCTGAATCTCTAAAGAAGACGTCACAGTGAACTATTACTATCTTCTGAATCTCTAAAGAAGAACTATTACTATCTTCTGAATCACAGTGAACTATTACTATCTTCTGAATCTCTAAAGAAGACGTCACAGTGAACTATTACTATCTTCTGAATCTCTAAAGAAGACGTCACAGTGAACTATTACTATCTTCTGAATCTCTAAAGAAGACAGTGAACTATTACTATCTTCTGAATCTCTAAAGAAGACGTCACAGTGAACTATTACTATCTTCTGAATCTCTAAAGAAGACATCACAGTGAACTATTACTATCTTCTGAATCTCTAAAGAAGACATCACAGTGAACTATTACTATCTTCTGAATCTCTAAAGAAGACATCACAGTGAACTATTACTATCTTCTGAATCTCTAAAGAAGACTCACGGTGAACTATTACTATTTGCTGAATCTCTAAAGAAGACATCACAGTGAACTATTACTATCTTCTGAATCTATCTTCTGAATCTAAAGAAGACATCACAGTGAACTATTACTATCTTCTGAATCTCTAAAGAAGACGTCACAGTGAACTATTACTATTTTCTGAATCTCTAAAGAAGACGTCACAGTGTACTACTACTAGTATTTGAATCTCTAAAGAAAACATCACAGTGAACTATTACTATCTTCTGAATCTCTAAAGAAGACATCACAGTGAACTATTACTATCTTCTGAATCTCTAAAGAAGACGTCACAGTGAACTATTACTATCTTCTGAATCTCTAAAGAAGACGTCACAGTGAACTATTACTATCTTCTGAATCTCTAAAGAAGACGTCACAGTGAACTATTACTATCTTCTGAATCTCTAAAGAAGACGTCACAGTGAACTATTACTATCTTCTGAATCTCTAAAGAAGACGTCACAGTGAACTATTACTATCTTCTGAATCTCTAAAGAAGACGTCACAGTGAACTATTACTATCTTCTGAATCTCTAAAGAAGACATCACAGTGAACTATTACTATCTTCTGAATCTCTAAAGAAGACATCACAGTGAACTATTACTATCTTCTGAATCTCTAAAGAAGACATCACAGTGAACTATTACTATCTTCTGAATCTCTAAAGAAGACATCACAGTGAACTATTACTATCTTCTGAATCTCTAAAGTGAACTATTACTATCTTCTGAATCTCTAAAGAAGACATCACAGTGAACTATTACTATCTTCTGAATCTCTAAAGAAGACATCACAGTGAACTATTACTATCTTCTGAATCTCTAAAGAAGACATCACAGTGAACTATTACTATCTTCTGAATCTCTAAAGAAGACATCACAGTGAACTATTACTATCTTCTGAATCTCTAAAGAAGACATCACAGTGAACTATTACTATCTTCTGAATCTCTAAAGAAGACGTCACAGTGAACTATTACTATCTTCTGAATCTCTAAAGAAGACGTCACAGTGAACTATTACTATCTTCTGAATCTCTAAAGAAGACGTCACAGTGAACTATTACTATCTTCTGAATCTCTAAAGAAGACGTCACAGTGAACTATTACTATCTTCTGAATCTCTAAAGAAGACGTCACAGTGAACTATTACTATCTTCTGAATCTCTAAAGAAGACGTCACAGTGAACTATTACTATCTTCTGAATCTCTAAAGAAGACATCACAGTGAACTATTACTATCTTCTGAATCTCTAAAGAAGACATCACAGTGAACTATTACTATCTTCTGAATCTCTAAAGAAGACGTCACAGTGAACTATTACTATCTTCTGAATCTCTAAAGAAGACGTCACAGTGAACTATTACTATCTTCTGAATCTCTAAAGAAGACATCACAGTGAACTATTACTATCTTCTGAATCTCTAAAGAAGACAGTGAACTATTACTATCTTCTGAATCAAAGAAGACACAGTGAACTATTACTATCTTCTGAATCTCTAAAGAAGACGTCACAGTGAACTATTACTATCTTCTGAATCTCTAAAGAAGACATCACAGTGAACTATTACTATCTTCTGAATCTCTAAAGAAGACATCACAGTGAACTATTACTATCTTCTGAATCTCTAAAGAAGACATCACAGTGAACTATTCTGAATCTCTAAAGAAGACATCACAGTGAACTATTACTATCTTCTGAATCTCTAAACAAGACGTCACAGTGAACTATTACTATCTTCTGAATCTCTAAAGAAGACTATACAGTGAACTATTACTATCTTCTGAATCTCTAAAGAAGACGTCACAGTGAACTATTACTATCTTCTGAATCTCTAAAGAAGACGTCACAGTGAACTATTACTATCTTCTGAATCTCTAAAGAAGACATCACAGTGAACTATTACTATCTTCTGAATCTCTAAAGAAGACATCACAGTGAACTATTACTATCTTCTGAATCTCTAAAGAAGACATCACAGTGAACTATTACTATCTTCTGAATCTCTAAAGAAGACATCACAGTGAACTATTACTATCTTCTGAATCTCTAAAGAAGCCTCACGGTGAACTATTACTATTTGCTGAATCTCTAAAGAAGACATCACAGTGAACTATTACTATCTTCTGAATCTCTAAAGAAGACATCACAGTGAACTATTACTATCTTCTGAATCACAGTGAACTATTACTATCTTCTGAATCTCTAAAGAAGACGTCACAGTGAACTATTACTATCTTCTGAATCTCTAAAGAAGACGTCACAGTGAACTATTACTATCTTCTGAATCTCTAAAGAAGACGTCACAGTGAACTATTACTATCTTCTGAATCTCTAAAGAAGACGTCACAGTGAACTATTACTATCTTCTGAATCTCTAAAGAAGACATCACAGTGAACTATTACTATCTTCTGAATCTCTAAAGAAGACATCACAGTGAACTATTACTATCTTCTGAATCTCTAAAGAAGACATCACAGTGAACTATTACTATCTTCTGAATCTCTAAAGAAGACATCACAGTGAACTATTACTATCTTCTGAATCTCTAAAGAAGACATCACAGTGAACTATTACTATCTTCTGAATCTCTAAAGAAGACATCACAGTGAACTATTACTATCTTCTGAATCTCTAAAGAAGACGTCACAGTGAACTATTACTATCTTCTGAATCTCTAAAGAAGACGTCACAGTGAACTATTACTATCTTCTGAATCTCTAAAGAAGACGTCACAGTGAACTATTACTATCTTCTGAATCTCTAAAGAAGACGTCACAGTGAACTATTACTATCTTCTGAATCTCTAAAGAAGACGTCACAGTGAACTATTACTATCTTCTGAATCTCTAAAGAAGACGTCACAGTGAACTATTACTATCTTCTGAATCTCTAAAGAAGACATCACAGTGAACTATTACTATCTTCTGAATCTCTAAAGAAGACATCACAGTGAACTATTACTATCTTCTGAATCTCTAAAGAAGACATCACAGTGAACTATTACTATCTTCTGAATCTCTAAAAGAAGACTATCACAGTGAACTATTACTATCTTCTGAATCTCTAAAGAAGACATCACAGTGAACTATTACTATCTTCTGAATCTCTAAAGAAGACATCACAGTGAACTATTACTATCTTCTGAATCTCTAAAGAAGACATCACAGTGAACTATTACTATCTTCTGAATCTCTAAAGAAGACATCACAGTGAACTATTACTATCTTCTGAATCTCTAAAGAAGACATCACAGTGAACTATTACTATCTTCTGAATCTCTAAAGAAGACTATTATCACAGTGAACTATTACTATCTTCTGAATCTCTAAAGAAGACATCACAGTGAACTATTACTATCTTCTGAATCTATCTTCTGAATCTAAAGAAGACATCACAGTGAACTATTACTATCTTCTGAATCTCTAAAGAAGACGTCACAGTGAACTATTACTATCTTCTGAATCTCTAAAGAAGACGTCACAGTGAACTATTACTATCTTCTGAATCTCTAAAGAAGACACACAGTGAACTATTACTATCTTCTGAATCTCTAAAGAAGACGTCACAGTGAACTATTACTATCTTCTGAATCTCTAAAGAAGACGTCACAGTGAACTATTACTATCTTCTGAATCTCTAAAGAAGACGTCACAGTGAACTATTACTATCTTCTGAATCTCTAAAGAAGACGTCACAGTGAACTATTACTATCTTCTGAATCTCTAAAGAAGACATCACAGTGAACTATTACTATCTTCTGAATCTCTAAAGAAGACATCACAGTGAACTATTACTATCTTCTGAATCTCTAAAGAAGACGTCACAGTGAACTATTACTATCTTCTGAATCTCTAAAGAAGACGTCACAGTGAACTATTACTATCTTCTGAATCTCTAAAGAAGACATCACAGTGAACTATTACTATCTTCTGAATCTCTAAAGAAGACGTCACAGTGAACTATTACTATCTTCTGAATCTCTAAAGAAGACGTCACAGTGAACTATTACTATCTTCTGAATCTCTAAACAAGACGTCATAGTGAACTATTACTATCTTCTGAATCTCTAAAGAAGACTATACAGTGAACTGTTACTATCTTCTGAATCTCTGACGAAGACATCACAGTGAACTATTACTATCTTCTGAATCTCTAAAGAAGACGTCACAGTGAACTATTACTATCTTCTGAATCTCTAAAGAAGACATCACAGTGAACTATTACTATCTTCTGAATCTCTAAAGAAGACATCACAGTGAACTATTACTATCTTCTGAATCTCTAAAGAAGACGTCACAGTGAACTATTACTATCTTCTGAATCTCTAAAGAAGACATCACAGTGAACTATTACTATCTTCTGAATCTCTAAAGAAGACGTCACAGTGAACTATTACTATCTTCTGAATCTCTAAAGAAGACATCACAGTGAACTATTACTATCTTCTGAATCTCTAAAGAAGACGTCACAGTGAACTATTACTATCTTCTGAATCTCTAAAGAAGACGTCACAGTGAACTATTACTATCTTCTGAATCTCTAAAGAAGACAGTGAACTATTACTATCTTCTGTCACAGTGAACTATTACTATCTTCTGAATCTCTAAAGAAGACGTCACAGTGAACTATTACTATCTTCTGAATCTCTAAAGAAGACGTCACAGTGAACTATTACTATCTTCTGAATCTCTAAAGAAGACGTCACAGTGAACTATTACTATCTTCTGAATCTCTAAAGAAGACGTCACAGTGAACTATTACTATCTTCTGAATCTCTAAAGAAGACATCACAGTGAACTATTACTATCTTCTGAATCTCTAAAGAAGACATCACAGTGAACTATTACTATCTTCTGAATCTCTAAAGAAGACTATACAGTGAACTGTTACTATCTTCTGAATCTCTAACGAAGACATCACAGTGAACTATTACTATCTTCTGAATCTCTAAAGAAGACATCACAGTGAACTATTACTATCTTCTGAATCTCTAAAGAAGACTATACAGTGAACTATTACTATCTTCTGAATCTCTAAAGAAGACATCACAGTGAACTATTACTATCTTCTGAATCTCTAAAGAAGACATCACAGTGAACTATTACTATCTTCTGAATCTCTAAAGAAGACATCACAGTGAACTATTACTATCTTCTGAATCTCTAAAGAAGAACTATCACAGTGAACTATTACTATCTTCTGAATCTCTAAAGAAGACGTCACAGTGAACTATTACTATCTTCTGAATCTCTAAAGAAGAACAGTGAACTTACTATCTTCTGAATCTCTAAAGAAGACGTCACAGTGAACTATTACTATCTTCTGAATCTCTAAAGAAGACGTCACAGTGAACTATTACTATCTTCTGAATCTCTAAAGAAGACATCACAGTGAACTATTACTATCTTCTGAATCTCTAAAGAAGACATCACAGTGAACTATTACTATCTTCTGAATCTCTAAAGAAGACATCACAGTGAACTATTACTATCTTCTGAATCTCTAAAGAAGACATCACAGTGAACTATTACTATCTTCTGAATCTCTAAAGAAGACATCACAGTGAACTATTACTATCTTCTGAATCTCTAAAGAAGACGTCACAGTGAACTATTACTATCTTCTGAATCTCTAAAGAAGACGTCACAGTGAACTATTACTATCTTCTGAATCTCTAAAGAAGACGTCACAGTGAACTATTACTATCTTCTTCTGAATCTCTATTACTATCTTCTGAATCTCTAAAGAAGACGTCACAGTGAACTATTACTATCTTCTGAATCTCTAAAGAAGACATCACAGTGAACTATTACTATCTTCTGAATCTCTAAAGAAGACATCACAGTGAACTATTACTATCTTCTGAATCTCTAAAGAAGACATCACAGTGAACTATTACTATCTTCTGAATCTCTAAAGAAGACATCACAGTGAACTATTACTATCTTCTGAATCTCTAAAGAAGACGTCACAGTGAACTATTACTATCTTCTGAATCTCTAAAGAAGACGTCACAGTGAACTATTACTATCTTCTGAATCTCTAAAGAAGACATCACAGTGAACTATTACTATCTTCTGAATCTCTAAAGAAGACGTCACAGTGAACTATTACTATCTTCTGAATCTCTAAAGAAGACGTCACAGTGAACTATTACTATCTTCTGAATCTCTAAAGAAGACGTCACAGTGAACTATTACTATCTTCTGAATCTCTAAAGAAGACGTCACAGTGAACTATTACTATCTTCTGAATCTCTAAAGAAGACGTCACAGTGAACTATTACTATCTTCTGAATCTCTAAAGAAGACGTCACAGTGAACTATTACTATCTTCTGAATCTCTAAAGAACACAGTGAACTATTACTATCTTCTGAATCTCTAAAGAAGACACAGTGAACTATTACTATCTTCTGAATCTCTAAAGAAGCCTCACGGTGAACTATTACTATTTGCTGAATCTCTAAAGAAGACATCACAGTGAACTATTACTATCTTCTGAATCTCTAAAGAACTCACAGTGAACTATTACTATCTTCTGAATCTCTAAAGAAGACGTCACAGTGAACTATTACTATCTTCTGAATCTCTAAAGAAGACTGAACTATTACTATCTTCTGAATCTCTAAAGAAGACATCACAGTGAACTATTACTATCTTCTGAATCCCTAAAGAAGACATCACAGTGAACTATTACTATCTTCTGAATCTCTAAAGAAGACGTCACAGTGAACTATTACTATCTTCTGAATCTATCTTCTGTGAACTATTACTATCTTCTGAATCTCTAAAGAAGACACAGTGAACTATTACTATCTTCTGAATCTCTAAAGAAGACATCACAGTGAACTATTACTATCTTCTGAATCTCTAAAGAAGACGTCACAGTGAACTATTACTATCTTCTGAATCTCTAAAAAAGACATCACAGTGAACTATTACTATCTTCTGAATCTCTAAAGAAGACATCACAGTGAACTATTACTATCTTCTGAATCTCTAAAGAAGACATCACAGTGAACTATTACTATCTTCTGAATCTCTAAAGAAGACATCACAGTGAACTATTACTATCTTCTGAATCTCTAAAGAAGACAGTCACAGTGAACTATTACTATCTTCTGAATCTCTAAAGAAGACATCACAGTGAACTATTACTATCTTCTGAATCTCTAAAGAAGACATCACAGTGAACTATTACTATCTTCTGAATCTCTAAAGAAGACATCACAGTGAACTATTACTATCTTCTGAATCTCTAAAGAAGACATCACAGTGAACTATTACTATCTTCTGAATCTCTAAAGAAGACGTCACAGTGAACTATTACTATCTTCTGAATCTCACAGTGAAAGACTATCTTCTGAATCTCTAAAGAAGACTGAACTATTACTATCTTCTGAATCTCTAAAGAAGACGTCACAGTGATCTTATACTATCTTCTGAATCTCTAAAGAAGACGTCACGGTGCACTGTTACTATCTTCTGAATCTCTAAAATCTCTAAAGAAGACGTCACAGTGAACTATTACTATCTTCTGAATCTCTAAAGAAGACGTCACAGTGAACACTATCTTCTGAATCTCTAAAGTGAACTATTACTATCTTCTGAATCTCTAAAGAAGACGTCACAGTGAACTATTACTATCTTCTGAATCTCTAAAGAAGACATCACAGTGAACTATTACTATCTTCTGAATCTCTAAAGAAGACATCACAGTGAACTATTACTATCTTCTGAATCTCTAAAGAAGACATCACAGTGAACTATTACTATCTTCTGAATCTCTAAAGAAGACATCACAGTGAACTATTACTATCTTCTGAATCTCTAAAGAAGACATCACAGTGAACTATTACTATCTTCTGAATCTCTAAAGAAGACATCACAGTGAACTATTACTATCTTCTGAATCTCTAAGACGACAGTGAACTATGAACTATTACTATCTTCTGAATCTCTAAAGAAGACGTCACAGTGAACTATTACTATCTTCTGAATCTCTAAAGAAGACATCACAGTGAACTATTACTATCTTCTGAATCTCTAAAGAAGAACTATCACAGTGAACTATTACTATCTTCTGAATCTCTAAAGAAGACATCACAGTGAACTATTACTATCTTCTGAATCTCTAAAGAAACATCACAGTGAACTATTACTATCTTCTGAATCTCTAAAGAAGACGTCACAGTGAACTATTACTATCTTCTGAATCTCTAAAGAAGACATCACAGTGAACTATTACTATCTTCTGAATCTCTAAAGAAGACATCACAGTGAACTATTACTATCTTCTGAATCTCTAAAGAAGACATCACAGTGAACTATTACTATCTTCTGAATCTCTAAAGAAGACGTCACAGTGAACTATTACTATCTTCTGAATCTCTAAAGAAGACTATTACTATCTTCTGAATCACAGTGAACTATTACTATCTTCTGAATCTCTAAAGAAGACGTCACAGTGAACTATTACTATCTTCTGAATCTCTAAAGAAGACGTCACAGTGAACTATTACTATCTTCTGAATCTCTAAAGAAGACGTCACAGTGAACTATTACTATCTTCTGAATCTCTAAAGAAGACGTCACAGTGAACTATTACTATCTTCTGAATCTCTAAAGAAGACATCACAGTGAACTATTACTATCTTCTGAATCTCTAAAGAAGACATCACAGTGAACTATTACTATCTTCTGAATCTCTAAAGAAGACATCACAGTGAACTATTACTATCTTCTGAATCTCTAAAGAAGACGTCACAGTGAACTATTACTATCTTCTGAATCTCTAAAGAAGACGTCACAGTGAACTATTACTATCTTCTGAATCTCTAAAGAAGACGTCACAGTGAACTATTACTATCTTCTGAATCTCTAAAGAAGACGTCACAGTGAACTATTACTATCTTCTGAATCTCTAAAGAAGACGTCACAGTGAACTATTACTATCTTCTGAATCTCTAAAGAAGACATCACAGTGAACTATTACTATCTTCTGAATCTCTAAAGAAGACATCACAGTGAACTATTACTATCTTCTGAATCTCTAAAGAAGACACAGTCACAGTGAACTATTACTATCTTCTGAATCTCTAAAGAAGACATCACAGTGAACTATTACTATCTTCTGAATCTCTAAAGAAGACATCACAGTGAACTATTACTATCTTCTGAATCTCTAAAGAAGACGTCACAGTGAACTATTACTATCTTCTGAATCTCTAAAGAAGACATCACAGTGAACTATTACTATCTTCTGAATCTCTAAAGAAGACATCACAGTGAACTATTACTATCTTCTGAATCTCTAAAGAAGACGTCACAGTGAACTATTACTATCTTCTGAATCTCTAAAGAAGACTCACAGTGAACTATTACTATCTTCTGAATCTCTAAAGAACGTCACAGTGAACTATTACTATCTTCTGAATCACTAAAGAAGACTTTACAGTGAACTATTACTATCTTCTGAATCTCTAAAGAAGACGTCACAGTGAACTATTACTATCTTCTGAATCTCTAAAGAAGACATCACAGTGAACTATTACTATCTTCTGAATCTCTAAAGAAGACGTCACAGTGAACTATTACTATCTTCTGAATCTCTAAAGAAGACGTCACAGTGAACTATTACTATCTTCTGAATCTCTAAAGAAGACGTCACAGTGAACTATTACTATCTTCTGAATCTCTAAAGAAGACATCACAGTGAACTATTACTATCTTCTGAATCTCTAAAGAAGACATCACAGTGAACTATTACTATCTTCTGAATCTCTAAAGAAGACATCACAGTGAACTATTACTATCTTCTGAATCTCTAAAGAAGACATCACAGTGAACTATTACTATCTTCTGAATCTCTAAAGAAGACATCACAGTGAACTATTACTATCTTCTGAATCTCTAAAGAAGACATCACAGTGAACTATTACTATCTTCTGAATCTCTAAAGAAGACGTCAAAGAAGACAGTGAACTATTACTATCTTCTGAATCTCTAAAGAAGAACTATTACTATCTCACTCTAGAAGACATCACAGTGAACTATTACTATCTTCTGAATCTGAAGACGTCACAGTGAACTATTACTATCTTCTGAATCTCTAAAGAAGACGTCACAGTGAACTATTACTATCTTCTGAATCTCTAAAGAAGCCTCACAGTGAACTATTACTATCTTCTGAATCTCTAAAGAAGACATCACAGTGAACTATTACTATCTTCTGAATCTCTAAAGAAGACATCACAGTGAACTATTACTATCTTCTGAATCTCTAAAGAAGACAGTGAACTATCATCTTCTGAGAAGACATCACAGTGAACTATTACTATCTTCTGAATCTCTAAAGAAGACATCACAGTGAACTATTACTATCTTCTGAATCTCTAAAGAAGACATCACAGTGAACTATTACTATCTTCTGAATCTCTAAAGAAGACGTCACAGTGAACTATTACTATCTTCTGAATCTCTAAAGAAGACGTCACAGTGAACTATTACTATCTTCTGAATCTCTAAAGAAGACGTCACAGTGAACTATTACTATCTTCTGAATCTCTAAAGAAGACGTCACAGTGAACTATTACTATCTTCTGAATCTCTAAAGAAGACATCACAGTGAACTATTACTATCTTCTGAATCTCTACTATGAACTATCTGAATCTCTAAAGAAGACGTCACAGTGAACTATTACTATCTTCTGAATCTCTAAAGAAGACGTCACAGTGAACTATTACTATCTTCTGAATCTCTAAAGAAGACATCACAGTGAACTATTACTATCTTCTGAATCTCTAAACAAGACGTCACATCTTCTGTGAACTATGAACTACTATCTTCTGAATCTCTAAAGAAGACGTCACAGTGAACTATTACTATCTTCTGAATCTCTAAAGAAGACATCACAGTGAACTATTACTATCTTCTGAATCTCTAAAGAAGACATCACAGTGAACTATTACTATCTTCTGAATCTCTAAAGAAGACGTCACAGTGAACTATTACTATCTTCTGAATCTCTAAAGAAGACAGTCACAGTGAACTATTACTATCTTCTGAATCTCTAAAGAAGACATCACAGTGAACTATTACTATCTTCTGAATCTCTAAAGAAGACATCACAGTGAACTATTACTATCTTCTGAATCTCTAAAGAAGACAAAGAAGTCATCACAGTGAACTATTACTATCTTCTGAATCTCTAAAGAAGACATCACAGTGAACTATTACTATCTTCTGAATCTCTAAAGAAGACATCACAGTGAACTATTACTATCTTCTGAATCTCTAAAGAAGACTATTACTATCTTCTGTCACAGTGAACTATTACTATCTTCTGAATCTCTAAAGAAGACGTCACAGTGAACTATTACTATCTTCTGAATCTCTAAAGAAGACATCACAGTGAACTATTACTATCTTCTGAATCTCTAAAGAAGACATCACAGTGAACTATTACTATCTTCTGAATCTCTAAAGAAGACGTCACAGTGAACTATTACTATCTTCTGAATCTCTAAAGAAGACATCACAGTGAACTATTACTATCTTCTGAATCTCTAAAGAAGACATCACAGTGAACTATTACTATCTTCTGAATCTCTACAGTGAACTATTACTATCTTCTGAATCTCTAAAGAAGACGTCACAGTGAACTATTACTATCTTCTGAATCTCTAAAGAAGACATCACAGTGAACTATTACTATCTTCTGAATCTCTAAAGACATCACAGTGAACTATTACTATCTTCTGAATCTCTAAAGAAGACATCACAGTGAACTATTACTATCTTCTGAATCTCTAAAGAAGACATCACAGTGAACTATTACTATCTTCTGAATCTCTAAAGAAGACATCACAGTGAACTATTACTATCTTCTGAATCTCTAAAGAAGACATCACAGTGAACTATTACTATCTTCTGAATCTCTAAAGAAGACTCACAGTGAACTATTACTATCTTCTGAATCTCTAAAGAAGACGTCACAGTGAACTATTACTATCTTCTGAATCTCTAAAGAAGACATCACAGTGAACTATTACTATCTTCTGAATCTAAAAAGACAGTGAACTATTACACAGTGAACTATGAACTATTACTATCTTCTGAATCTCTAAAGAAGACGTCACAGTGAACTATTACTATCTTCTGAATCTCTAAAGAAGACATCACAGTGAACTATTACTATCTTCTGAATCTCTAAAGAATCTCTAAAGACATCACAGTGAACTATTACTTTCTTCTGAATCTCTAAAGAAGACGTCACAGTGAACTATTACTATCTTCTGAATCTCTAAAGAAGACGTCACAGTGAACTATTACTATCTTCTGAATCTCTAAAGAAGACAGTGAACTATTACTATCTTCTGAATCTCTAAAGAAGACATCACAGTGAACTATTACTATCTTCTGAATCTCTAAAGAAGACGTCACAGTGAACTATTACTATCTTCTGAATCTCTAAAGAAGACGTCACAGTGAACTATTACTATCTTCTGAATCTCTAAAGAAGACATCACAGTGAACTATTACTATCTTCTGAATCTCTAAAGAAGACATCACAGTGAACTATTACTATCTTCTGAATCTCTAAAGAAGACGTCACAGTGAACTATTACTATCTTCTGAATCTCTAAAGAAGACGTCACAGTGAACTATTACTATCTTCTGAATCTCTAAAGAAGACGTCACAGTGAACTATTACTATCTTCTGAATCTCTAAAGAAGACGTCACAGTGAACTATTACTATCTTCTGAATCTCTAAAGAAGACGTCACAGTGAACTATTACTATCTTCTGAATCTCTAAAGAAGACGTCACAGTGAACTATTACTATCTTCTGAATCTCTAAAGAAGACGTCACAGTGAACTATTACTATCTTCTGAATCTCTAAAGAAGACATCACAGTGAACTATTACTATCTTCTGAATCTCTAAAGAAGACATCACAGTGAACTATTACTATCTTCTGAATCTCTAAAGAAGACGTCACAGTGAACTATTACTATCTTCTGAATCTCTAAAGAAGACATCACAGTGAACTATTACTATCTTCTGAATCTCTAAAGAAGACATCACAGTGAACTATTACTATCT
>NC_134826.1:13301147-13332911 GCF_004210375.1 Tachypleus tridentatus | reverse complement strand
CTGTGTTCGGTTGCGAGATAGCTCACTACTTGTTCTGTACTAACTGTGAGACAGCTCATAACGTTCTGCCATAACTGTATTGAATGAGCTCACTACTTGTTCTGTACTAACTGTGAATGACTCACTGCTTGTTCTGTACTAACTGTGAATAGCTCACTAGCGTTCTGTACTAACTGTGAATAGCTCACTACTTGTTCTGTGCTAACTGTGAATAAGCTCACTACTTGTTCTGTACTAACTGTGAGATATCCGCACTTTACTTGTTCTGTACTAACTGTGATAGCTCACTTCTTGTTCTGTACTAACTGTGAATAGCTCACTACTTGTTCTGTGTGAGATAGCTCACTACTTGTTCCCTTATTACTTAACTGTGAAGATAACTCACCTGCGCGTTTCTGTCACATTAATCTGTGGAATGAACACTACTTGTTCTGTACTAACTGTGAGATAGCTCACTGCGCGTTTCTGCTAACTGTGAGATGGCTCACTACTTGTTCTGTGCTAACTGTGAATGGCTCACTACTGTTTCTGTACGTTAATCTGTGAAATGGCACTACTTGTTCGCAATCGCGTTAACTCTGTGAATGTACTGCTTGTTCTTGTCACGTTAACTGTGGATAAGCACAACTTGTTCTGTACTAACTGTGAATAGCTCACTACTTGTTCTGTACTAACTGTGAGATAAACTACTCGCGTTCTGTACTAACTGTGGATAATCACTTCTGCTTGTTCTGTCACGTTAATATGTGAATGAGCACTACTTGTTCTGTGCTAACTTTGTGAGATAGCTCACTACGTTTCTGTACTTGTCTGTGAGATGATCACTACTTGTTCTGTGCTAACTGTGAATGTCACTACTTGTTCTGTTGCCACTGGCTTTGTGAGGATAATCCGCACTACTTGTTCTGTGCTAACTGTGAGATAATCACTACTTGTTCTGTACTAACTGTGAATGGCTCACTACTTGTTCTGTTGCCCAACTGGGAAATGGCTCACTTCTTACGTTTTCTGTACTAACTTTGTGAATGGCTCACTTTCGCGATCACCGTACTGGCTGTGGGATATGGCTCTTTCGCGTCACTGTTGCACTGGCTTTGTGAGATGACTCACTGCTGATTTCTTGTGCACTTATTTTAAGCAAATAGCTCACTACTTGGTTCTGTGCTAACTGTGGAATAGCTCACTGCTTGTTCTGTACTAACTGTGAATAGCTCACTACTTGTTCTGTGCCAACTGAATAGCTCACTGCTTGTCCTGTGCCAGCTTCCAGCTGGATAGCTCACTACTTGTCTGTAACTAACTGTGTGAATAGCTCACTACTTGTTCTGTGCTAACTGTGAATAGCTCACTACTTGTTTTGTCACTTAATCTGTGTGAAACACTGCTTGTCTGTGCTAACTGTGGGATAGCTCACTGCTACGTTTCTGTGCCAACTTTGTGGATAATTTCAACACTTAGTCACTAACCTTTGCCTTGAGATAACTCACTACTTGTTCTGTGCTAACTGTGAATAGCTCACTACTTGTTCTGTCAATCTGTGGCAAATGGCTTTACTTGAACGCATCGATAATCTGTGAGATGGCTTTACTGCTTACGTTCTCGTGACACCCAACTGTGGAATGGCTCACTAGCGTTTCTGTCGCATTGATCTGGAAATGGCTCACTGCGTCTGTTGCTAACTGTGGATAGCTCACTTACTTGTCCTGTGCTAACTGTGAGGATAGGCTCACTTCGCGTTCTGTTGCACTTACTGTGGATATTGGCTCACTGCTTGTTCTGTCGCATTAATCTGTGAATGGCTCACTACTTGTTCTTGCCCTAACTGTGAATAGCTCACTTTACTTGTTTTAACTGACACTTCGCTGTCTAGATGGATGACTCACTACTTGTTCTCCGGTACTAACTCGTGGAATAGCTCACTTCACGTGTTCTGCATTTACTAACTGTGAATAGCTCACTACTTGATTTCCTGCTGTCACGTTAATCTGTGGAATGGCTCACTACTTGTCCTGTTACGTTACTGTGTGGATAAAACACTGCTTGTTCTGTACTAACTGTGGATAGCTCACTTCACTTGTTCTGTACTAACTGTGAGATAACACTACTTGTTCTGTACTAACTGTGAGATAGCTCACTAGCTTGTTTCTGTACTAACTGTGGATAGCTCACTTAGCGTTCTGTTGCTAACTGTGGTAATGGCTCACTGCTTGTTCTGTACTAACTGTGAATGGCTCACTTCTTGTTCTGTACTGCTAACTGTGAATGGCTCACTGCTTGTTCTGTACTAACTGTGAGATAATGGCTCACTGCTTGTTGTTCTGTCGCTTAACTGTGAATGACTCACTAAACTTGTTCTGTACTAACTGTGAATGAAAGCTCACTACTTGTTCTGTACTAACTGTGAAATGGCTCACTACTTGTTCTCGTACTAACTGGTGGATAAAGCTCACTGCTTGTTCTGTGCTAACTGTGAATGACTCACTACTTCGTTCTGTACTAATTATTGGATAGGCTTACTACTTGTTCTGTACTAACTGTGAATAGCTCACTCGCTTGTTCTGTACTAACTGTGAATGGCTCACTGTACGTTTCTGTACTTAACTGTTGAGATAGCTCACTTGTTGTTTCTGTGCCTAACTGTGAATGGCTCACTGCTTGTTCTGTACTAACTGTGAATGGCTCACTGCTTGTTCTGTACTAACTGTGAATGGCTCACTACTTGTTCTGTACTAACTGTGAGATAGCTCACTACTTGTTCTGTTGAATAGCTAACTGTGAGATAGCTCACTACTTGTTCTGTACTAACTGTGGATAGCTCACTGCTTGTTCTGTACTAACTGTGGAATAGCACTACTTGTTCTGTACTAACTGTGGATAGCTCACTACTTGTTCTGTACTAACTGTGAATAGCTCACTGCGCTTGTTCTGTACTAACTGTGAGATAGCTCACTTCTTGCGTTCTGTACTAACTGTGAATGGCTTACTACTTGTTCTGTACTAACTGTGGATAGCTCACTACTTGTTCTGTACTAACTGTGAGATGGCTCACTTTCGCTTCCTGTACTAACTGTGGATAGCTCACTACTTGTTCTGTACTAACTGTGAATAGCTCACTACTTGTTCTGTACTAACTGTGGATAGCTCACTACTTGTTCTGTACTAACTGTGAATAGCTTCACTACTTGTTCTGTACTAACTGTGAATAGCTCACTGCTTGTTTCTGTACTAACTGTGAATAGCTCACTACTTGTTCTGTACTAACTGTGAATGGCTCACTACTTGTTCTGTGCTAACTGTGAATGGATAGCTCACTGCTTGTTCTGTACTAACTGTGAATGGCTCACTGCGTGTTCTGCCTGTACTAACTGTGAATGGCTCACTGCTTGTTCTGTACTAACTGTGAATGAGCTCACTACGCTTGTTCTGTGCTAACTGTGAATGAGCTCACTGCTTGTTCTGTGCTAACTGTGGATAGCTCACTACTTGTTCTGTACTAACTGTGGATAGCTCACTACTTGTTCTGTACTAACTGTGGATAGCTCACTACTTGTTCTGTACTAACTGTGAATGCTCACTCACTGGCTAACGTGAATAGCTCACTACTTGTTCTGTACTAACTGTGGATGGCTCACTACTTGTTCTGTACTACTAACTGTGGATAGCTCACTTCTTGTTTCTGTGCTAACTGTGAATGCGCTGTACTGCTTGTTCTGTACTAACTGTGAGATGGCTCACTGCTTGTTCTGTACTAACTGTGAATAGCTCACTACTTGTTCTGTACTAACTGTGAATAGCTCACTACTTGTTCTGTACTAACTGTGAATAGCTCACTACTTGTTCTGTACTAACTGTGAATGGCTCACTAGCTTGTTCTGTACTAACTGTGGAATAGCTCACTACTTGTTCTGTACTAACTGTGAGATAGCTCACTACTTGTTCTGTACTAACTGTGGATAGCTCACTACTTGTTCTGTACTAACTGTGAGATAAGCTCACTACTTGTTCTGTACTAACTGTGAATGGCTCTCTGTACTAACTGTCTGTAAACTAACTGTGGATAGCTCACTGCTTGTTCTGTGCTAACTGTGAGATGGCTCAACTGTGAATGGCTCACTACTTGTTCTGTACTAACTGTGAATAGCTCACTACTTGTTCTGTACTAACTGTGGATAGCTTACTGCTTGTCACTGTACTAACTGTGAATAGCTCACTGCTGTTCTGTACTAACTGTGAATGGCTCTCACGTGCCTACTTGTTCTGTACTAACTGTGAATGGCTCACTACTTGTTCTGTCACATTAATCTGTAAATGAAAACTTACTGCTTTTCTGCTCTAACTGTGGATGGCTCACTGCTTGTTCTGTGCTAACTGTGGATAGCTCACTACTTGTCTCTAGTGCTAACTGTGGATAGCTCACTACTTGTTCTGTACTAACTGTGAATAGCTCACTACTTGTTCTGTCACATTAATCTGTAAAATGGCTTACTGCTTGTTCTGTCACGTTAATCTGTGAATAGCTTACTACTTGTTCTGTACTAACTGTGAGATAGCTCACTACTTGTTTCTGTCACATTAATCTGTGAAATGGCTCACTGCTTGCTTTCTCTGTACTAACTGTGAATAGCTCACTACTTGTTCTGTACTAACTGTGGATAGCTCACTGCTTGTTCTGTACTAACTGTGGAATGGCTCACTACTTGTTCTGTACTACTAACTGTGAATGGCTCACTGCTTGTTCTGTGCTAACTGTGAGATATCACACTGCACTTGTTCTGTACTAACTGTGAGATAGCTCACTACTTGTTCTGTACTTAATCTGTGAAATGGCTCACTACTTGTTCTGTACTAACTGTGAAATCGCATAGCTCACTACTTGTTCTGTACTAACTGTGAATAGCTCACTACTTGTTCTGTACTAACTGTGAATAGCTCACTACTTGTTCTGTACTAACTGTGGATAGCTCACTACTTGTTCTGTACTAACTGTGAATAGCTCACTACTTGTTTTGTACTAACTGTGAATAGCTCACTACTTGTTCTGTACTAACTGTGAATAGCTCACTACTTGTTCTGTACTAACTGTGAATAGCTCACTACTTGTTCTGTACTAACTGTGAATGGCTCACTACTTGTTCTGTACTAACTGTGAATAGCTCACTACTTGTTCTGTGTACTAACTGTGAGGATAGCTCACTGCTTGTTCTGTGAATACTAACTGTGAGATAGCTCACTACTTGTTCTGTACTAACTGTGGATAGCTCACTACTTGTTCTGTACTAACTGTGAATAGCTCACTACTTGTTCTGTACTAACTGTGAGATAACTTACTACTTGTTCTGTACTAACTGTGAGATGCAAGCTTACTACTTGTTCTGTACTAACTGTGAATAGCTCACTACTTGTTCTGTACTAACTGTGAATAGCTCACTACTTGTTCTGTACTAACTGTGAATAGCTCACTACTTGTTCTGTACTAACTGTGAATAGCTCACTGCTTGTTCTGTACTAACTGTGAATAGCTCACTACTTGTTCTGTACTAACTGTGAATGGCTTACTACTTGTTCTGTACTAACTGTGAGATGGCTTACTAACTGTGGATGCTTACCATGTTCTGTGCTAACTGTGGATATCACACTACTTGTTCTGTACTAACTGTGAATAGCTCACTGCTTGTCCTGTACTAACTGTGAATAGCTCACTACTTGTCCCTGTACTAACTGTGGATAGCTCACTACTTGTTCTGTACTAACTGTGAATAGCTCACTGCTTGTTCTGTCACATTAATCTGTAAATGGCTTACTACTTGTTCTGTACTAACTGTGAGATAGCTCACTACTTGTTCTGTACTAACTGTGAATGGCTCACTACTTGTTCCTGTACTAACTGTGAATAGCTCACTACTTGTTCTGTCACATTAATCTGTAAATAGCTTACTACTTGTTCTGTCACGTTAATCTGTAAAATAGCTTACTACTTGTTCTGTCACATTAATCTGTGAATAGCTTACAACTTGTTCTGTACTAACTGTGAATAGCTCACTACTTGTTCTGTACTAACTGTGAATAGCTCACTACTTGTTCTGTACTAACTGTGAATAGCTCACTACTTGTTCTGTCATTAATATGTAAATAGCTTACTACTTGTTCTGTACTAACTGTGAATAGCTCACTGCTTGTTCTGTCACATTAATTTGTGGATATCACACTACGTTTGTTCTGTGCTAACTGTGAATAGCTCACTGCGTGTTCTGTACTAACTGTGGATATCACACTACTTGTTCTGTACTAACTGTGGATGGCTCACTGCTTGTTCTGTACTAACTGTGAATAGCTCACTTACTTGTTCTGTGCTAACTGTAAATAGCTCACTACTTGTTCTGTGTACTAACTGTGAATAGCTCACTGCTTGTCACTGTACTAACTGTGAATAGCTCACTACTTGTCCTGTTACTAACTGTGAATAGCTCACTGCTTGTTCTGTACTAACTGTGGATAGCTCACTGACTTGTTCTGTACTAACTGTGAATGGCTCACTACTTGTTCTGTACTAACTGTGGATAGCTCACTACTTGTTCTGTCACTACTTGTTTCTGTACTAACTGTGAATGAAGCTTACTGCTTGTCCTGTACTAACTGTGGATAGCTCACTGCTTGTCCTGTACTAACTGTGAGAATAGCTCACTACTTGTTCTGTACTAACTGTGAATAGCTCACTACTTGTTTTGTCACATTAATCTGTGAAATAGCTTACTACTTGTTCTGTACTAACTGTGAATAGCTCACTACTTGTTCTGTACTAACTGTGAGATAGCTCACTGCTTGTCTGTGCTAACTGTGAATAGCTCACTGCTTGTTCTGTACTAACTGTGAGATAGCTCACTACTTGTTCTGTCACATTAATCTGTAAATAGCTTACTACGTTTCTGTCACTTAATCTGTGAATAGCTTACTACTTGTTCTGTACTAACTGTGAATAGCTCACTACTTGTTCTGTCACATTAATCTGTAAATAGCTTACTACTTGTTCTGTACTAACTGTGAATAGCTCACTACTTGTTCTGTACTAACTGTGAATAGCTCACTGCTTGTTCTGTACTAACTGTGAATGGCTCACTACTTGTTCTGTACTAACTGTGAATAGCTCACTACTTGTTCTGTACTAACTGTGAATAGCTTACTGCTACTTGTTCTGTACTAACTGTGAGATAGCTCACTTCTTGTTCTGTACTAACTGTGAGATAGCTCACTACTTGTTCTGTACTAACTGTGAATGGCTCACTACTTGTTCTGTACTAACTGTGGATAACTTACTACTTGTCCTGTACTAACTGTGGATGGCTCACTCGCTTGTTCTGTACTAACTGTGAATAGCTCACTACTTGTCCTGTACTAACTGTGTGAATGGCTCACTACTTGTTCTGTACTAACTGTGGAATAGCTCACTACTTGTTCTGTACTAACTGTGAGATAGCTCACTACTTGTTCTGTACCTAACTGTGGATAATCACACTACTTGTTCTGTACTAACTGTGAATAGCTCACTACTTGTTCTGTACTAACTGTGAGGATAGCTCACTACTTGTTCTGTACTAACTGTGAGATAGCTCACTGCTTGTTCTGTACTAACTGTGAATAGCTCACTACTTGTTCTGTGCTAACTGTGGATAGCTTACTGCTTGTTCTGTACTAACTGTGAATAGCTCACTGCTTGTTCTATTACTAACTGTGAATAGCTCACTACTTGTTCTGTACTAACTGTGGATAGCTCACTACTTGTTCTTCTGTGCTAACTGTGAATAGCTCACTACTTGTTCTGTACTAACTGTGGAATAGCTTACTACTTGTTCTGTACTAACTGTGGATAGCTTACTACTTGTTCTGTACTAACTGTGGATAGCTCACTGCTTGTTCTGTACTAACTGTGAATGGCTTACTACTTGTTCTGTGCTAACTGTGAATAGCTCACTACTTGTTCTGTACTAACTGTGGATGGCTCACTACTTGCGTTTCTGTACTAACTGTGAATGGCTCACTGCTTGTTCTGTACTAACTGTGGATAGCTTACTACTTGTCCTGTACTAACTGTGGATGGCTCACTGCTTGTTTCTGTACTAACTGTGAGATGGCTCACTACTTGTTCTGTACTAACTGTGGATAGCTCACTGCTTGTTCTGTACTAACTGTGGATAGCTCACTACTTGTTTCTGTACTAACTGTGAAGAAGCTCACTACGCGTCCTGTACTAACTGTGAATAGCTCACTGCTTGTTCTGTACTAACTGTGAATAGCTCACTACTTGTTCTGTACTAACTGTGAATGGCTCACTACTTGTTCCTGTACTAACTGTGAATGGCTCACTACTTGTTCTGTACTAACTGTGGATAGCTCACTACTTGTTCTGTACTAACTGTGGATAGCTCACTGCTTGTCCTGTACTGGCTGTGAATGGCTCACTGCTTGTTCTGTACTAACTGTGAGATAGCTCACTGCTTGTTCTGTCACATTAATCTGTAAAATGAAAGCACTCTTGTTCTGTCACATTAATCTGTGGATGGCTCACTGCTTGTTCTGTATACTGACTGTGGATAGCTCACTGCTTGTTCTGTCACGTTAATCTGTGAAATGGCTCACTGCTTGTTCTGTACTAACTGTGTAAAATAGCTCACTACTTGTTCTGTACTAACTGTGGATAGCTCACTACTTGTTCTGTACTAACTGTGGATAGCTCACTGCTTGTCCTGTACTAACTGTGGATAGCTCACTACTTGTTCTGTACTAACTGTGAATAGCTCTCTACTTGTTCTGTACTAACTGTGGATAGCTCACTACTTGTTCTGTACTAACTGTGAATAGCTCACTACTTGTTCTGTACTAACTGTGAATAGCTCACTACTTGTTCTGTACTAACTGTGGATAGCTCACTGCTTGTCCTGTACTAACTGTGAATAGCTCACTGCTTGTTCTGTACTAACTGTGAATAGCTCACTGCTTGTTCTGTCACGTTAATCTGTAAATAACACTGCTTGTTCTGTACTAACTGTGAATAGCTCACTGCTTGTTCTGTACTAACTGTGAATAGCTCACTACTTGTCCTGTACTAACTGTGAATGGCTCACTACTTGTTCTGTACTAACTGTGGATAGCTCACTACTTGTTCTGTCACATTAATCTGTAAATGGCTCACTACTTGTTCTGTCCACATTAATCTGTGAATAGCTCACTACTTGTTCTGTACTAACTGTGAATAGCTCACTACTTGTTCTGTCACATTAATCTGTAAATGGCTTACTGCTTGTTCTGTACTAACTGTGAATAGCTCACTACTTGTTCTGTACTAACTGTGAATAGCTCACTACTTGTTCTGTACTAACTGTGGATAGCTCACTACTTGTTCTGTACTAACTGTGAATAGCTTACTACTTGTTCTGTACTAACTGTGAATAGCTCACTCACTTGTTCTGTACTAACTGTGAATAGCTCACTGCTTGTTCTGTACTAACTGTGAATAGCTCACTGCTTGTTCTGTACTAACTGTGAATAGCTCACTGCTTGTCATGTGCTTAACTGTGGATAGCTCACTACTTGTTCTGTACTAACTGTGGATAGCTCACTGCTTGTCCTGTTACTAACTGTGAATAGCTCACTACTTGTTCTGTACTAACTGTGAATAGCTCACTACTTATTCTGTACTAACTGTGAATAGCTCACTACTTGTTCTGTACTAACTGTGAATAGCTCACTACTTGTCCTGTACTAACTGTGAATAGCTCACTGCTTGTTCTGTACTAACTGTGAGATAGCTCACTACTTGTTCTGTCACGTTAATCTGTAAATAGCTTACTACTTGTTCTGTACTAACTGTGAATAGCTCACTACTTGTTCTGTACTAACTGTGAATAGCTCACTACTTGTCCTGTACTAACTGTGAATAGCTCACTACTTGTTCTGTCACATTAATCTGTAAATGGCTTACTACTTGTTCTGTCACATTAATCTGTAAATGGCTTACTACTTGTTCTGTCACATTAATCTGTGAATAAGCTTACAACTTGTTCTGTACTAACTGTGAATAGCTCACTACTTGTTTCTGTACTAACTGTGAACAGCTCACTACTTGTTCTGTACTAACTGTGAATAGCTCACTACTTGTTCTGTCACGTTAATATGTAAATGCTAGCTTACTACTTGTTCTGTACTAACTGTGAATAGCTCACTGCTTGTTCTGTCACATTAATCTGTGAATATCACACTACTTGTTCTGTACTAACTGTGGATAGCTCACTGCTTGTTCTGTACTAACTGTGGATATCGCACTACTTGTTCTGTACTAACTGTGAATAGCTCACTACTTGTTCTGTACTAACTGTGAATAGCTCACTGCTTGTTCTGTACTAACTGTAAATGGCTCACTACTTGTTCTGTACTAACTGTGAATAGCTCACTACTTGTCCTGTGCTAACTGTGGATAGCTCACTACTTGTCCTGTACTAACTGTGGATAGCTCACTGCTTGTTCTGTACTAACTGTGAATAGCTCACTACTTGTTCTGTACTAACTGTGAATAGCTCACTACTTGTTCTGTACTAACTGTGAATAGCTCACTACTTGTTCTGTACTAACTGTGAATAGCTCACTACTTGTCCTGTACTAACTGTGAATAGCTCACTACTTGTCCTGTACTAACTGTGAATAGCTCACTACTTGTTCTGTACTAACTGTGAATAGCTCACTGCTTGTTTTGTCACATTAATCTGTAAATGGCTTACTACTTGTTCTGTGCTAACTGTGAATAGCTCACTACTTGTTCTGTACTAACTGTGAATAGCTCACTAGCTTCTTGTCCTGTACTAACTTGTGAATAGCTCACTACTTGTTCTGTACTAACTGTGAATAGCTCACTACTTGTTCTGTCACATTAATCTGTAAATAGCTTACTACTTGTTCTGTCACATTAATCTGTGAATAGCTTACTACTTGTTCTGTACTAACTGTGAATAGCTCACTACTTGTTCTGTCACGTTAATCTGTAAATGGCTTACTAACTGTGAATAGCTTCTTGTTCTGTACTAACTGTGAATAGCTCACTACTTGTTCTGTACTAACTGTGAATAGCTCACTACTTGTTCTGTACTAACTGTGAATGGCTCACTACTTGTTCTGTACTAACTGTGAATAGCTCACTACTTGTTCTGTACTAACTGTGAATAGCTCACTACTTGTTCTGTACTAACTGTGGAATAGCTCACTACTTGTTCTGTACTAACTGTGAGATAGCTCACTACTTGTTCTGTACTAACTGTGGATAGCTCACTACTTGTTGTCCTGTACTAACTGTGGATGGCTCACTACTTGTTCTGTACTAACTGTGAATAGCTCACTACTTGTTCTGTACTAACTGTGGATGGCTCACTACTTGTTCTGTACTAACTGTGAATAGCTCACTACTTGTCTGTACTAACTGTGGATGGCTCACTGCTTGTTCTGTACTAACTGTGGATAGCTCACTACTTGTTCTGTACTAACTGTGAATAGCTCACTACTTGTTCTGTACTAACTGTGAGATAGCTCACTACTTGTTCTGTACTAACTGTGAATAGCTCACTACTTGTTCTGTACTAACTGTGAATAGCTCACTACTTGTTCTGTACTAACTGTGAATAGCTCACTACTTGTTCTGTACTAACTGTGAATAGCTTACTGCTTGTTCTGTACTAACTGTGAATAGCTACACTACTTGTTCTGTACTAACTGTGAATAGCTCACTACGTTTCTGTACTAACTGTGAATGGCTCACTACTTGTTCTGTACTAACTGTGAATGGCTCACTACTTGTTCTGTACTAACTGTGAATACTTCTCACTACTTGTTCTGTACTAACTGTGAATAGCTCACTACTTGTTCTGTACTAACTGTGAATAGCTCACTACTTGTTCTGTACTAACTGTGTTGGATAGCTCACTACTTGTTCTGTACTAACTGTGAATAGCTCACTGCTTGTTCTGTACTAACTGTGAATAGCTCACTACTTGTTCTGTACTAACTGTGAATAGCTCACTACTTGTTCTGTGCTAACTGTGGATAAGCTTACTACTTGTCCTGTACTAACTGTGGATAGCTCACTACTTGTTCTGTACTAACTGTGAATAGCTCACTACTTGTCCTGTACTAACTGTGAATAGCTCACTACTTGTTCTGTACTAACTGTGAATAGCTCACTACTTGTTCTGTACTAACTGTGAATAGCTCACTACTTGTTCTGTACTAACTGTGAATAGCTCACTACTTGTTCTGTACTAACTGTGGATAGCTCACTACTTGTTCTGTACTAACTGTGAATAGCTCACTACTTGTTCTGTACTAACTGTGAATAGCTCACTACTTGTTCTGTACTAACTGTGAATAGCTCACTACTTGTTCTGTACTAACTGTGAATAGCTCACTACTTGTCCTGTACTAACTGTGGATAGCTCACTACTTGTTCTGTACTAACTGTGAATAGCTCACTACTTGTTCTGTCACGTTAATCTGTAAATGGCTTACTACTTGTTCTGTCACATTAATCTGTGAATAGCTCACTACTTGTTCTGTACTAACTGTGAATAGCTCACTACTTGTTCTGTCACGTTAATCTGTAAATAGCTCACTACTTGTTCTGTACTAACTGTGTAAATGGCTCACTACTTGTTCTGTACTAACTGTGAATAGCTCACTACTTGTTCTGTACTAACTGTGAATAGCTCACTACTTGTCCTGTACTAACTGTGAGATAGCTCACTACTTGTTCTGTACTAACTGTGAATAGCTCACTACTTGTTCTGTACTAACTGTGAATGGCTCACTACTTGTTCTGTACTAACTGTGAATAGCTCACTACTTGTTCTGTACTAACTGTGAATAGCTTACTACTTGTCCTGTCACTAACTGTGAATAGCTCACTACTTGTCCTGTACTAACTGTGAATAGCTCACTACTTGTTCTGTACTAACTGTGAATAGCTCACTACTTGTTCTGTCACATTAATCTGTAAATGGCTTACTACTTGTTCTGTACTAACTGTGAATAGCTCACTACTTGTTCTGTACTAACTGTGAATAGCTCACTACTTGTCTGTACTAACTGTGAATAGCTCACTACTTGTTCTGTACTAACTGTGAATAGCTCACTACTTGTTCTGTCACATTAATCTGTAAATAGCTTACTACTTGTTCTGTCACTTAATCTGTGAATAGCTTACTACTTGTTCTGTACTAACTGTGAATAGCTCACTGCTTGTTCTGTCACATTAATCTGTAAATGGCTTACTACTTGTTCTGTACTAACTGTGAATAGCTCACTACTTGTTCTGTACTAACTGTGAATAGCTCACTACTTGTTCTGTACTAACTGTGAATAGCTCACTACTTGTTCTGTACTAACTGTGAATAGCTCACTACTTGTTCTGTACTAACTGTGAATAGCTCACTACTTGTTCTGTACTAACTGTGAATAGCTCACTACTTGTTCTGTACTAACTGTGAATAGCTTACTACTTGTCCTGTACTAACTGTGAATAGCTCACTACTTGTTCTGTACTAACAGTGAATTAAATGTTAAATAACAGATCAAGCAATTTTATGACATAAAATTTAGTTTCAAATGTTTGTCATCATCTGAACACTATTAAATACTATTTTCACTATTAAATTTTAATCATAGAAACTGTCATTTTAAAGTTCATTACCTGATGCAATATACGAAACAAAGATGTATTGGGCATTAATCAGAGAAACTGTCACTTTAAAAGTTCATTACCTCATGCAATATACCAAACAAAGATGTAATACACATTAATAAAAAAAACTGTAACTTGGAAACTTCATTTCTACAGACAATATACCAAACAAAGATGTATTGAGCATTAATCAGAGAAACTGTCACTTTAAAAGTTCTTTACTACAGACAATATAACAGACAGAAATGTACTGGACAATAATCAAGCCATAGGTACTTTCAATACCTTAACCATGATAAATCCTACACAACATGGTTACATGAACTAAGAGTACAAACTTAATAAGGATTTATTGAGAGACTTTTAAATCTGTTTGTATGTGAACTGTTCTTGGCAAGAAATAACAAATTCCAATTTTTCTGCACTTTAATAGCTGTTGTTGATGTTTTCTTGGTTCAAAGCTACATAATGGGCCATTTACCCTGATGTAGAGGGGAACAAACCCCTGGATGTTTGTACTGTAAGTACTCTGGGGTAGCAGATCATTTAATGACAACAAGTGAGCGTGGTGACTGCGGTCACAGGTTTTAATTATAGACAATAAAACAAGTTATAATCAGTGAAAGCCCATTCATATATAAACAGTATATAAATGGAATAGTCACAGGCCATGGGGACAGTCAGGGAAAAAGATGTGGCTAAGTAAACTGTTAACATAAATCATGAACGAATCTCTAAGCCTGATACATTTTGTCTTTTAAAAATTCTTTCAATAGAATTAACAATGAGCACAAACTGCATAATTCCTAGCCTGCATGGGCTTACAACATTAGGAATATCTTACAAGTGATAAATCCAGAAATCAATACAACTACTTAAAAATTACAATAGCACAACTGAAGGTTAAAATAATATAAAACCTGTTAACCAACCATTGCAACAAGGCTTTCAAGAAAGGGTATCAACTTCAACAACTCTTTGTGGTTTCTGTCGACAAACCAACTTTCAATAGAATTCCATTTTCAAGCTAGAAGAAAGAGGGTGTGTTATTGAAAGATCTTGAAAAACCAAACTGATAAATACAGAATATTTAGAACATTCCAAAAGAGTTTTATGTTTTTGTTAACTAGTAGTTGACCATATCTTATTATTAACTTGTGCTTTGCATCTATCTTTAAACAAAAAACGTTTCTTTGAAACATTTTCCCAATAATTCTCTCTTTTAAATACTACCTGCTAATAAAACAACACATTTACTGCTAATGGCTTTGTTAAATCTTACTGTGTCTGGAATATTTTGGTAAAAACATACCTGCACTCTCATTTAATAATGTGTGCTTTTTCTGAAGAGATGGATGCATACCCCTTATTGTTCCTTGCTTCACACATTTTGATCATATATACACAACTTATTTTTGTATTTAATAATTTCACTCCCACATAGACTAAAATAAGCAGGTTATGTTTTAAAAATAATATATATTTATGGTGGTAATAAAACCATGACAACTGTTAGTTTCTGAAAACCTTTTACATAGCTTCTGAAACCATGCGTGACCTCTGAGTGACCATGTGAATAGTCTGTCCACTAATGTACACCATGGTTACTATTACTAGATGGGCCAAGCCATTTCTGACATGATAACATGAAAGAAAATGTAGAGTCACATTAACCAAGTTAATTTTCAGCTTCTATCAGGTACGCAAGATGTATCTGATAACAAAGATACAGGTACTTCGTGACGGTTTACAGGATATCTCTAACAAAAACCTACTTTCTGTGTCACCACAGTCAACAGATGAGAGAATAACCTAACTTTCTGTGTTACCACAGTCAACATATGAGAGAATAACCTAACTTTCTGTGTTACCACAGTCAACATATGAGAGAATAACCTAACTTTCTGTGTTACCACAGTCAACAGATGAGAGAATAACCTAACTTTCTGTGTTACCACAGTCAACAGATGAGAGAATACCCTAACATTCTGTGTTACCACAGTCAACAGATGAGAGAATAACCTAACTTTCTGTGTTACCAGTCAACAGATGAGAGAATAACCTAACTTTCTGTGTTACCACAGTCAACAGATGAGAGAATACCCTAACATTCTGTGTTACCACTGTCAACAGATGAGAGAATAACCTAACTTTCTGTGTTACCAGTCAACAGATGAGAGAATAACCTAACTTTCTGTGTTACCACAGTCAACAGATGAGAGAATAACCCTAACTTTCTGTGTTACCACAGTCAACAGAAGAGAGAATAACCTAACTTTCTGTGTTACCACAGTCAACAGAAGAGAGAATAACCTAACTTTCTGTGTTACCACAGTCAACAGATGAGAGAATAACCTAACTTTCTGTGTTACCACAGTCAACAGAAGAGAGAATAACCTAACTTTCTGTGTTACCACAGTCAACAGAAGAGAGAATAACCTAACTTTCTGTGTTACCACAGTCAACAGAAGAGAGAATAACCTAACTTTCTGTGTTACCACAGTCAACAGATGAGAGAATAACCTAACTTTCTGTGTTAACACAGTCAACAGAGAGAGAATAACCTAACTTTCTGTGTTACCACAGTCAACAGATGAGAGAATAACCTAACTTTCTGTGTTACCACAATCAACAGAAGAGAGAATAACCTAACTTTCTGTGTTACCACAATCAACAGAAGAGAGAATAACCTAACTTTCTGTGTTACTACAGTCAACAGATGAGAGAATAACCTAAATAAACTGTGAAACATTTCTTTTGCTTATTTCCACTAGTTTTGATTTCTATACCTACCTGATAACCAAAAGCTTGCGGTGAGTTGTCCACAATAACAGTTTTAGAGAGATCACGTCCCAGAATGCTCAGATCTTTAATGTAGTTTCCACTGATACAAACACAATGCTCCCTGAAGAGTCTAAACCTGTAATCAGAAGTTGAATAAAGAATCAAACAGAAATATTTATTGTGATGGAATATGTGCTTAATCTGGATGTAAAACTGAAAACACTTAATGCAAAAAGAAGTTTATAATTAATTCATACAGGAATACATTAAATTGATGAATAAACTTAAACACTAGAATATGTTCCCTTCAAATCTTATTGTCAGGATACGATTTATCAAAGTCACATTAAAACTGACGTCAAATAACAGCTTACTAAAAACTATAATGTTGGTACTCTAGTTTTATATAACACTGAAAACCCTAAAAAAAGATAAAGCTAGAAAGGTTTTCTTACTTTATTAATTTCCTGCCAGGATCTAGTAAATTTAACAACTTATCAGCGTACACTTTTTTAGATGCTGTAAAGAGGATAACCTCATAAATCTTGGAAACACGTTCTAAAAACTCTCTAAAAAATGGTCTGGTGCGTACGTAAACCTGGAAAGGATAAACAAAATGTTTTGTTTTCATTAAACCATTAATTACATAGATGAAGTGAATAACAAAGCACACTGTTCTTTAAAACATTATGTAGCTATAGGGTATTCCATTGCATAGAAACTTGGTTTGTTTTGAATTTTGCATAAAGCCAATCAAGGGCTATTTGTGCTAGACATCAGCACCCACTGCCAATGAATAATGGGATTGACCGTCACATTATAACACCCCCAAGGCTGAATGGGCAAGCGTGTTTGGTGTGATGGGGATTTGAACCCGTGACCCTCAGATTACCATTTCATAAAGAATCCATGATAAAGGCATGACATTGTGGCCATAGATAAACAAGGAAGAATAAACTGTTAACATATTTTAAATTATACAATGATATAAAATTTCAGTAATCTTGAACCAGTCTACAAGTAATGATTATGATAATATATTTCTAGTCAAATCAATGTTTTTTTATCCTTTTCTTTTTTATTTCTCTCCTTATACTTTCCAAAACGTTTCACTTCCTACTGTGTTATTTTGAAGAAAGAAAAAACAACATAAACTGCTTTGAAATTCTTAACACAGAGAAGATGAAAGATTTTTATAAGAAATATGAAGGTAGTGTGTTATAATGGCAGAAAAAAATGTCACATCAGTGGTGGGACAAGTACAGTGCACCAGTAAACCAGTTTGTGGAAGTCATTAAATAACTGTTTCTACTAATACTGTTCAGCATCATGTGATATTATTGTAAAACAAGAAACTCTGCACTTCAGGCTTTGCTTCCAATCAGATGAGGAATGTATGTGTATTCTAGGAACTATTATCTGATTACATTCCAAATTAAAAGATGTGGGGGTAGGGGACTAAGAAGTTGAAATTACTTTTCCCATGGAATACCATAATTGAGAGTGAACAGACAAGAACACATTAAAATTAGGCTTAGTACTGCAAACAAGAATACATATAAGTTTCTGACAATATGCACCACAAATAAAACATTTTATCAGTTAACACACAATCATCAAATATCTTACATGATCTAAAAAAAGTAGTCAAAAGCAACAAGAAAAACCAATTTAAAGAGGTGGTCAATTCCAGATAAAATTAAAGTTTATTTTACTAGTGGCTGGTTAAGTTTGTTTGTTTTTTAAATTTCGCGCAAAACTACACGAGGGTTATCTGCGCTAGCCATCCCTAATTTAGTAAAGTAAGACTAGAGGGAAGACAGCTAGTCATTACCACCACTGCCAACTCTTGGGCTACTCTTTTATCAACGAATAGTGGGATTCACTGTCACATTATAACGACCCCACAGCTGAAAGGGCGAGCATGTTTGGTGTGACGGGTATTCGAACCTGCGACCCTCAGATTACGAGTCGAGTGTCTTAACCACCTGGCTGTGCCGGCCTGACTGCTTAAGTGTTTCCTTAAAGAATAATGTGTTAAAAACACATAGAGAAAGAACTTACCTTGTACTCCACCTCCTGAAATGTAACAGGAAAAGTGAATGTGGCATCTTCAAGTTCTGTCAGACTACAGTGAACTAAAGTTTCATCCTGAAATAAGGAACTCTAAACATTTAATGATACACATAGCAATAAGACAGTTATCACTACTGAACACATTTTATCTTATGAAACATATACATGCTGTTATGTGTTAGAGACCACAAGTTAGGGCCAATAACTGATCTGAACATTTACAAATGATCCATTATGCCATACTGTAGGGCACTGTTATTACACTGAAGTATCAATTACTGTATGCCTCAAGACAAATCACAGTTTATCTGGGGTACTATTTAGAAATAATAATTGCCACTGTCAAAAAACACAAAAGATTCAATAGATATATTAAAAAAAAACAAAACAAATAAGATAAATACACTCTTACCAAGTCTAACACTAGGGAAAATTCGGGGCTACTTCTAGTTTTCAGTGGAAGGGCTGGGCATCGAGCAAGCATTTCTGGAGTAAGTGGGGGCAGGTGTTTGATAAGGTAATATCTGGAAAATGTGCAAGAACACGGTTAACAAATAACAAAACATGGTTAACAAATAATAAAATATGGTTAACAAATAACAAAACACGGTTAACAAATAATAAAACATGGTTAACAAATAATAAAGCATGGTTAACAAATGATAAAACACAGTTAACAAATAACAAAGCACAATGTGTGAATAAAACAGTTTCTTTCATGATATGTGCCACTCTCTAGAATATGGTTAACAAATAACAAAGCACAATGTGCGAATAAAACAAAGTTTCTTTCATGATATGTGCCACTCTCTAGAATATGGTTAACAAATAACAAAGCACAATGTGTGAATAAAACAGAGTTTCTTTCAAGATTAGTTAATTTTGCCATTCTCTACAACTTTTAAAAAGCTCCAAACCATAAAATAATGGTGAGCTACCTTAAGTATGATTTGGCCTAAACTGGAAAATGCTGCAGTAAACATTATTTTACCATGTTGATAAAGTATATTAAGTATTACTATATGAAACTGAAACACAATTTAAAAGAAAAACTCTGTTCTGTTAAATAAATTATGAGATTGATTCAATTTCAGTGATTTAGAAGATCGTGATTTACTACAACTTTTAAATTAGTCTTGACGATAAACAAACAGACTGAAATTCTGAATATACTGCAAAGAGAAAATTTTGAGATGAAAACCTTTAATTTTTTTTAAATACAAAAGATTATTCTCGATCTGGGTATGGGGTGTTTTAAGGAATTTTTGGAGCTACATAAGCCACAGGATAAAATGTACACCACATTGTAACATTCCCTCTGGAGATCTCTGAGAATTAGTTTATGTACTTATTTGTTTTTAAGAATTGATCTTTGTACATAACAGAAATGTTAGTGATCATACACACACTGTCATATTATTCATGAAGCGTTTATTTCAATTTTATCTAATAATATGAAATTCTTAAACATACTATAATGTCTATCATTACATGTAAAATGTGATGTTTGTTTATAGAAAAAACCCTGTGGCTCTGTAGCTGTGCAGCGTTTAAATGAAACTGCACAAAATTCACTTTCCAACTGCACATTGAACATTTAGAGATATGTAAAACTGCCTGAACTGCATGTTAAAACTGTTTGTGCAATAAACAAATTTAGATGAGAGAATTTCAATGGAAGTGTAAAAATAGACAGGAAAGTGTATGTATTACTTAGTAATAACTCTTTGTATTTATACACAGGTTTACTTCCACAACGTACATATGTGTGTAACACAGATTTACTTCCAAGACATACATATGTGTGTAACACAGGTTTACTTCAAGACATACATATATGTATATATTAAAATTTTTATTTTACGGTTATATTTTTCACAGTTCCTATTATATTCCACCTCACACTTTTTTCTTGTAAATAAAAGAGTACTACAGATGAATTACTTTAACTAGTAATGAAATAAGTCCAACTAAACAAAACTAACTAACCTTGCCATCTGCTCCATATCTATCTGAGCTCTAAGTCCAACTAAACAAAACTAACTAACCTTGCCATCTGCTCCATATCTATCTGAGCTCTAAGTCCAACTAAACAAAACTAACTAACCTTGCCATCTGCTCCATATCTATCTGAGCTCTAAGTCCAACTAAACAAAACTAACTAACCTTGCCATCTGCTCCATATCTATCTGAGCTCTAGGTCAACTAAACAAAACTAACTAACCTTGCCATCTGCTCCATATCTATCTGAGCTCTAAGTCCAACTAAACAAAACTAACTAACCTTGCCATCTGCTCCATATCTATCTGAGCTCTAAGTCCAACTAAACAAAACTAACTAACCTTGCCATCTGCTCCATATCTATCTGAGCTCTAAGTCCAACTAAACAAAACTAACTAACCTTGCCATCTGCTCCATATCTATCTGAGCTCTAAGTCCAAGCTAAACAAAACTAACTAACCTTGCCATCTGCTCCATATCTATCTGGGCTCTAAGTCCAACTAAACAAAACTAACTAACCTTGCCATCTGCTCCATACCTATCTGAGCTCTAAGTCCAACTAAACAAAACTAACTAACCTTGCCATCTGCTCCATATCTATCTGAGCTCTAAGTCCAGCTAAACAAAACTAACTAACCTTGCCATCTGCTCCATATCTATCTGGGCTCTAAGTCCAACTAAACAAAACTAACTAACCTTGCCATCTGCTCCATATCTATCTGAGCTCTGGGTCCAACTAAACAAAACTAACTAACCTTGCCATCTGCTCCATATCTATCTGAGCTCTAAGTCCAACTAAACAAAACTAACTAACCTTGCCATCTGCTCCATATCTATCTGAGCTCTAAGTCCAACTAAACAAAACTAACTAACCTTGCCATCTGCTCCATATCTATCTGAGCTCTAAGTACAACTATACAAAACTAACTAACCTTGCCATCTGCTCCATATCTATCTGAGCTCTAAGTCCAACTAAACAAAACTAACTAACCTTGCCATCTTCTATTCAATATGTATTTCAATTTTTTTTGTGAACAGGTTTTGTACAAAACATCAAAATTTGTTGGTTTTCTGCCTCTTACACCAGACAAACAATTAAAACATATTTATTGGTTTTTAACAAGTATTTTAAAGTTTCTACCAAATTATTAATTCCGTGAAGCACTTTTTTTCTTCTATTTAATTTTACAGTTGAATGTGGTATTTCAGGACATCTGTTTTTATAAATTTACATTCTACTTTAATTACCTTCCAACTATACCACGTGAGACCTTACGAATTTTGAAATGGAAGTCCTTCAACAAGCTTACACTAACAGTTTAAACAGAAACTCACGGGTTAAAATTCTCCCATTCTTCAGCCACTTCCCCCAGTTGAGGGGAAGGGTAGGTAGCGTTATATACTGACACCTGAATATCATACTGTGATGATTCCGAGTGACAAGCCCTTGCTGAAAACACGCCTTGGGTTCCAGGTATTTGCATGCGGCATTTCTAGCACTATGAGTAAAGAGAAATAACATGTTAAAACCTATTATTTCTTTTGTTTTCTTCTCTTTCACAAAATGGTTCTTAATAATTTTTATTTGACAATATTCAACTTACAACATAGGTCTTACCCATCCTATAACACAGACTTATTAACCCCAGTATCTTCAAAACTGGAACCCACATTTGAAAGAACAGAATCACAAAAAACTGACTATGCTAAGACAATAATTTTTCAAAAATTATAGTTTGCAATTTGTTGTAAATATTCACAGCAACAATGAGAACAAAGGATGTTAATCATAAGTACTCAAGTAGATCGTTGGTAGTTCTGAAGAACACTAAACGTTACAGCAAGACTCCATGTTACATAACTGTATGCATACTCTAAAAGAACTAACACTGTCAGCATTCTTAAAGCTGTACAACAATACATAAAACTTTAAAAATACAACCAAACAGCTTGGTCAAGTTGTGGGAGGAATACAAGATGTTTGAAACAACATTAAAAAATTGTCCATTGATAAACTTTATGGCAATACTAAACTAAGTGGTTCTTACACAAAATACTGTTGTATTGTACAATATGCTTGTTTCTCTTTTAAATATTCTATAAAACTGTCAACAAATTCAATGTCTTGTTTTGTTACTTGTTTGTACCCACATGTGTAATTTGTATCTTCTCATAAGTATTTCCATTATCTGTCAAATGGTTGTTGTCAAATTATGTGGTAAAAACTTACTTATACAGTTACTAAAATCACTCTTTCAGGTTATATATATACATTGTTACATGTTACAATCTGAAATATATATCCTGAATTTTACTTACAATTCAAAAGTTAACTGAATGTTGATATATATAAACTTTATGATATTTATCAACAAGATTATCTACATAACTATCCTTATTACCACAGATATATCTTGATATACAAGCAATAATACAACTTAGAGTAATGGATATTACAAGCAGTGATTTATGTACAAAAGTCTTACAAACAATACTAAGTTTTCTAACTGGTCTGAAACTGAATATTTTATCAACAGTTCACAATGAGGAAATTAATTCTGTGTTGACATACAGGTACACTTCACTTAACAGGAAGCTAGCTAGCTTCTTCACTGACCACACGCAAGCTTTATGCCAGTGAAGATATCCAATGCCCTTGTAGAGATACTAACATCTGAAATTAATTTACCAAAGTTAAACAACTTGTAATATTCATAATCGATAAACGTTCCTGGTCAAGTATCCATTGTTTCCCAATAAATAAGCATTTTATCACAGTTATAGCTTCTGAGGTTTATAATAAGTATGGTACACAATGTAGGTTACAAGTAAATGGTGTTTCCTATTACCAAACACACAATGTAGGCTACAAATGGTGTTTCCTATTACCAAACACACAATGTAGGTTACAAATGGTGTTTCCTATTACCAAACACACAATGTAGGTTACAAATGGTGTTTCCTATTACCAAACACACAATGTAGGTTACAAATGGTGTTTCCTATTACCAAACACACAATGTAGGTTACAAATGGTGTTTCCTATTACCAAACACACAATGTAGGTTACAAATGGTGTTTCCTATTACCAAACACACAATGTAGGTTACAAATGGTGTTTCCTATTACCAAACACACAGTGTAGGCTACAAATGATGTTTCCTGTTACCAAACACACAATGTAGGTTACATATGGTGTTTCCTATTACCAAACACACAATGTAGGTTACAAATGGTGTTTCCTATTACCAAACACACAATGTAGGTTACAAATGGTGTTTCCTATTACCAAACACACAATGTAGGTTACAAATGGTGTTTCCTATTACCAAACACACAGTGTAGGCTACAAATGATGTTTCCTATTACCAAACACACAATGTAGGTTACATATGGTGTTTCCTATTACCAAACACACAATGTAGGTTACAAATGGTGTTTCCTATTACCAAACACACAATGTAGGTTACAAATGGTGTTTCCTATTACCAAACACACAATGTAGGTTACAAATGGTGTTTCCTATTACCAAACACACAGTGTAGGCTACAAATGGTGTTTCCTATTACCAAACACACAATGTAGGTTACATATGGTGTTTCCTATTACCAAACACACAATGTAGGTTACAAATGGTGTTTCCTATTACCAAACACACAGTGTAGGCTACAAATGGTGTTTCCTATTACCAAACACACAATGTAGGTTACATATGGTGTTTCCTATTACCAAACACACAGTGTAGGCTACAAATGGTGTTTCCTATTACCAAACACACAGTGTAGGCTACAAATGGTGTTTCCTATTACCAAACACACAATGTAGGTTACATATGGTGTTTCCTATTACCAAACACACAATGTAGGTTACATATGGTGTTTCCTATTACCAAACACACAATGTAGGTTACAAATGGTGTTTCCTATTACCAAACACACAATGTAGGTTACATATGGTGTTTCCTATCACCAAACACACACTACTTGGGCTACACATTGCACATGACATAAGAACATTATTTTAAAAAAATGAGATTTCATAATAGGTTAATGTATTACAGGTTATGATGTGGCAAACAAAATACAGGTTATAATGTGGTTAATCCAATACAGACTAGAATGTAGTTAATCTATACAGACTAGGTTGCAGATAATCCAACTTAGATTAGAATGAAGTTAATCTGATTCAGGCAGAGGTGCAGTTAATTCAATATGAACTAGGATGTGGTTAACCTGATTCAGGCAGAGGTGCAGTTAATTCAGTATGAACTAGGATGTGGTTAATCTGATTCAGGCAAAGGTGCAGTTAATTCAATATGAACTAGGATATGGTTAATCTGATTCAGGCAAAGGTGCAGTTAATTCAATATGAACTAGGATGTGGTTAATCTGATTCAGGCAAAGGTGCAGTTAATTCAGTATGAACTAGGATGTGGTTAATCTGATTCAGGCAAAGGTGCAGTTAATTCAATATGAACTAGGATATGGTTAATCTGATTCAGGCAAAGGTGCAGTTAATTCAATATGAACTAGGATGTGGTTAATCTGATTCAGGCAAGGTGCAGTTAATTCAATATGAACTAGGATGTGGTTAATCTGATTCAGGCAAAGGTGCAGTTAATCCAGTATGAACTAGAATGTGGTTAACCTGATTCAGGCAAAGGTGCAGTTAATTCAATATGAACTAGGATGTGGTTAATCTGATTCAGGCAAAGGTGCAGTTAATTCAGTATGAACTAGGATGTGGTTAATCTGATTCAGGCAGAGGTGCAGTTAATTCAATATGAACTAGGATGTGGTTAATCTGATTCAGGCAGAGGTGCAGTTAATTCAATATGAACTAGGATGTGGTTAATCTGATTCAGGCAGAGGTGCAGTTAATTCAATATGAACTAGGATGTGGTTAATCTGATTCAGGCAGAGGTGCAGTTAATTCAATATGAACTAGGATATGGTTAACCTGATTCAGGCAAAGGTGCAGTTAATTCAGTATGAACTAGGATGTGGTTAACCTGATTCAGGCAAAGGTGCAGTTAATTCAATATGAACTAGGATGTGGTTAATCTGATTCAGGCAGAGGTGCAGTTAATTCAATATGAACTAGGATGTGGTTAATCTGATTCAGGCAGAGGTGCAGTTAATTCAATATGAACTAGGATGTGGTTAATCTGATTCAGGCAGAGGTGCAGTTAATTCAATATGAACTAGGATGTGGTTAATCTGATTCAGGCAGAGGTGCAGTTAATTCAATATGAACTAGGATATGGTTAACCTGATTCAGGCAAAGGTGCAGTTAATTCAGTATGAACTAGGATGTGGTTAACCTGATTCAGGCAAAGGTGCAGTTAATTCAATATGAACTAGGATGTGGTTAATCTGATTCAGGCAGAGGTGCAGTTAATTCAGTATGAACTAAGATGTGGTTTCATCTGATTCAGGCAGAGGTGCAGTTAATTCAATATGAACTAGGATGTGGTTAACCTGATTCAGGCAAAGGTGCAGTTAATTCAGTATGAACTAGGATGTGGTTAATCTGATTCAGGCAGAGGTGCAGTTAATTCAATATGAACTAGGACGTGGTTAATCTGATTCAGGCAGAGGTGCAGTTAATTCAATATGAACTAGGATGTGGTTAATCTGATTCAGGCAGAGGTGCAGTTAATTCAGTATGAACTAGGATGTGGTTAATCTGATTCAGGCAGAGGTGCAGTTAATTCAATATGAACTAGGATGTGGTTAACCTGATTCAGGCAAAGGTGCAGTTAATCCAGTATGAACTAGGATGTGGTTAATCTGATTCAGGCAGAGGTGCAGTTAATTCAATATGAACTAGGATGTGGTTAATCTGATTCAGGCAGAGGTGCAGTTAATTCAATATGAACTAGGATGTGGTTAATCTGATTCAGGCAAAGGTGCAGTTAATCCAATATGAACTAGGATGTGGTTAATCTGATTCAGGCAGAGGTGCAGTTAATTCAATATGAACTAGGATATGGTTAACCTGATTCAGGCAAGGTGCAGTTAATTCAGTATGAACTAGGATGTGGTTAACCTGATTCAGGCAAAGGTGCAGTTAATTCAATATGAACTAGGATGTGGTTAATCTGATTCAGGCAGAGGTGCAGTTAATTCAGTATGAACTAGGATGTGGTTAATCTGATTCAGGCAGAGGTGCAGTTAATTCAATATGAACTAGGATGTGGTTAACCTGATTCAGGCAAAGGTGCAGTTAATTCAGTATGAACTAGGATGTGGTTAATCTGATTCAGGCAAAGGTGCAGTTAATTCAATATAGACTAGGATGTGGTTAATGCAATTCATACTAAAGTGCAGTTAATCTAATATAGATTAGGGTGTGGTTATTCCAGTACAGACTAAGGTGTGGTTTATCCAATGCAGACTAGGACGTGACTAATCCATTAAAGACAACAGCATGGTTCATCCTAGACAGATACATGTATGGTTAATCCAATAATGACTAGAAGCGTGGTTAATCCATTACAGGTTAGGATATGTGGATTAATCCAATGCAGACAAAGGTACAGTTAATCCAATAGACTAGGATGTGGTTAATCCAATACAGACAAAGATACAGTTAATCCAATAGACTAGGATGTGGTTAATCCAATACAGACAAAGGTACAGTTAATCCAATACAGACAAAGATACAGTTAATCCAATACACTAGGATGTGTTTAATCCAATGCAGACAAAGGTACAGTTAATCCAATAGACTAGGATGTGGTTAATCCAATACAGACAAAGGTACGGTTAATCCAATACACTAGGATGTGGTTAATCCAATGCAGACAAAGGTACAGTTAATCCAATACAGACAAAGATACAGTTAATCCAATACGCTAGGATGTGGTTAATCCAATGCAAACAAAGGCACAGTTAATCCAACAGACTAGGATGTGGTTAATCCAATACAGACAAAGGTACAGTTAATCCAATACACTAGGATGTGGTTAATCCAATGCAGACAAAGGTACAGTTAATTCAATACACTAGGATGTGGTTAATCCAGTGCAGACAAAGGTACAGTTAATCCAACAGACTAGGATGTGGTTAATCCAATGCAGACAAAGGTACAGTTAATCCAACAGACTAGGATGTGGTTAATCCAATGCAGACAAAGGTACAGTTAATCCAATAGACTAGGATGTGGTTAATCCAATACAGACAAAGATACAGTTAATCCAATAGACTAGGATGTGGTTAATCCAATGCAGACAAAGATACAGTTAATCCAATAGACTAGGATGTGGTTAATCCAATGCAGACAAAGGTACAGTTAATCCAATAGACTAGGATGTGGTTAATCCAATACAGACAAAGGTACAGTTAATCCAACAGACTAGGATGTGTTAATCCAGTACAAATCAGTTTAATATAGATTATGACACCAACAAGAATAACTTTTAAAATATCTTATTCTGTAAGTATTCTCATTGATGTTTATAATAATGAAGTATTACATGAACATAAGTATTACATAAACATAAGTATTACATGAACATAAGTATTACATGAACATAAGTATTACATAAACATAAGTATTACATGAACATAAGTATTACATGAACATAAGTATTACATAATAATGAAGTATTACATAAACATAAGCTTCAAAATATTTTATTTATTTTGACGTTCCTTAAAACAGTTGAAAAACAAAGAATAACTTTGAATTTAGAATGTTATAAGAAAAATTGAACCTGAAAACTGCAGATAAAAAAAAGGATACATACCAGCTGAATTTGGGGATCTACCTGATACCCCCTGCACATCAATAGATATTGTTGCTGCTTCTAATGGCGTAATGTTGGGCTTCTCCAAGTTCCCCTCACAGTCTGAAATATGTACAGTTGAAAAAAAAATTTCTGTCAAGTTTGTTTACTTTTATTTCAGGAAGCAACCAATGAAGATACATCTGTATATTTAACAAACAACACTGCACTAACATAGAACTAATATCAATTTACACAGCAACTTCTGTGTATGTGCTTTTAATAATTCTAAATTCTGGTTTTTAATGAATATAATTTGGTTTAAGTTCAATTTAAAATAAAATAATTTTTAATGCATGAAACTTTACTAATAAATATTTAGAAGATGTGTAAGGTTCTGATGAAATACATTATAAGATACAATTATGATTGACATTGATGAAATACATTATAAGACACAACTATGGTTGACATTGATGAAATACATTATAAGACACAATTATGACATTGATGAAATACATTATAAGATACAACTATGACATTGATGAAATACATGCTAGATTTTTTTTAACATTATACATATTTGAGAATATATTTAGTGCAATATAAAAAACTACAAATGTCAGTATTCTTTCATAAATTGTTTATGCAGAGTATTCATGAAGAAACTTTGTAGAATGAAAAGCCTGTTGTGGAAACACAAGTGTGGAGGACAACGTTTCCTCTTGTCTTCAAGTCAGTGTGTGCAAAGTTGTTGTCACGATTAATGTCAGTGTTTCACCATAAATTACAAAATTATCGATCATTTATTTGCCAAAAATTAAAATGCTGTACCTTGCAAGAGATGATACACAGGTGAAAACAATGCACTTGCTGGATCACAGGTTTGAATACCATCATTGAAAACAGTTTCTAGAACACAACAAAACAACAATCCAGTAATATATATGTTAAACAGTTCCTAGAACTCAACAAATATTAATAGATATTAATACATGATATTACACAAAGTGTTTGTCAATTTTTAAAATATTCTATTCTTCTGGTTTTTTATGTCACATAAGCAACAGGTGTATAGTCTATTAAAACATGTATTTTATAATTCATAGACATAAAATAAAAGAGGGGTATATCATAAAAGCATACCTTGTAAAATATGTTGGTAACACAGTAACAGATATGACATTTTAATGGAAGTTAAATACAGTGTTATGCTTGAAAAAAAATAGTTCTCTCATGACAGACAACACTCTTTCTAAATACAGAAGTTATATAAAAACTATGAACATTTCCAGTTTAATGTAATATCAAGATACAATATTAGCTATTTATCTTACATTTAAACAAACATATATACAAACCTTTCACAAGTGACTGTTTTTCTGCTTCCTTATCTACATTTGTTATAAGTTTCTCAGTAAAACACAAGTTTTCTTGCTTGTTGTTCTGATGTACGATTGTGCCTCCTTCCTTTTCTTTAAGCATTTGTTTCTGCTTCTTATGATTAAAGAGGAAAAGAATTACTAACGAATCAGTCGCAGCACACTTTTATTGAAACATTAGGTCAATAGTATTAAACTCTTATCTGCACTCAGTAATTTTCATATTAAAAAGTAATCTTGAGGAAACAATTATTTATTATATAAAATTAAAATTATGATTATAATATGTACTACAGCTGAGGTAATGTTCCTTTTTTTATTGTACTTAAAATACCAGCAACAATATCAGGGACTTTATGAAAATAATTTGTACTATTTTAAGATTTGAGAATATTCCTTAACTTTTGACAAGAAAGGTTCACGTCAATAAAGGCATAGTAGTTTAAAATGAAAAATAAATGTGTTACTAAAATCTAATTAAAGTAACCTTCCACAAAAAATTACCTTAATAATATTATCTTTAAAACATTAAACACATTTTATTCTGCACTTTTTGTAAAAGAAAATTTAGGGTGGAGTTTTTTCATTTAATTTTGAATAGTTCACATTCTACAAATTAATTTTGTGTTTGTAATACCACAAAACTTATCTGTAGTAGTCAGTTTATTTTCAGTTCATGTGTTCATACTACAAGAATGCTACTAGGTATAATATTATTCACCTACTAGAAACAACTGCAATTATCAGAATATTGACTTCTGGTCAGTGTTTAGCTTTACAACAGCCTTAGGTAATCTAACACCATAAGCAATATACTAACTCTTAATAAAAGAAAAACTAATTCAAGACAGCTGTTTTCAAAACAAGTCTTACAACAATGTAAAACAAACTGAAAAACTTCAAGTCCAGGTGCAATGATACAGACTCTTCCATCAAGTTAATGTTTTTAAAAATAAAATGTAATTTTTTTTCACTGTTAAGTGAATTTTTCAAAATTGAACTTAGCATAAACTACAACAATAAAAAAACAAGGACAGAAACTTGGGTAGCTTCAACCATCTCATAATAATTGCAACATCAGCTCAAAAGAATAAAGCAAAAGTACATCAAACCAGCTGGTTTTATGTCAGAAAAAAAGAATGACAAATATGAATAAAGTAAATAAATAACTTGTAGTAACAACAATAACACGTCTTAAATGTCCTACTTTCTAATAGAATATTTTTTGTTGTTGTGAAGAACAATGCTACATGAATAATAAATAAACTAAAAGTTGTATAACTAAAAAAATCATCAAGTTAAATGATGCAAAACAATTAAAAATTACCATTGTGAAACAATAGAGTATTATCTTTTTAAATGTTCTTATTAAAATCATGATAAAACAATAGAGTATTATGGTTTTAAATGTTCTCATTAAAATCATGATCAAACAATAGATAAGTATGGTTTTAAATGTCACTAAAATCATGATGAAACAATAAAGTATTATGGTTTTAAATGTTGTCATAAACATCATGATGAAACAATAGAGTATTATGGTTTTAAATGTTGTCACTAAAATCATGATGAAACAATCGAGTATTATGGTTTTAAATGTTCTCATTAAAATCATGATGAAACAATAGAGTATTATGGTTTTAAATGTTGTCACTAAAATCATGATCAAACAATAGAGTATTATGTTTTCAATGTTGTCACTAAAATCATGATCAAACAATAGAGTATTATGGTTTCAAATGTTCTCATTAAAATCATGATGATACAATAGAGTATTATGGTTTTAAATGTTCTCATTAAAATCATCATAAAAGAATAGAGTATTATGGTTTTAAATGTTCTCATTAAAATCATGGTGAAACAATAGAGTATTATGGTTTTAAATGTTCTCACTAAAATCATGATGAAACAACAGAGTATTATGATTTTAAATGTTCTCATTAAAATCATGATGAAACAATAGAGTATTATGGTTTTAAATATTCTCATTAAAATCATGATGAAACAAATAGAGTATTATGGTTTTAAATGTTCTCATTAAAATCATCATAAAAAAAATAGAGTATTATGGTTTTAAA